>NW_024081365.1:0-57062 GCF_003009895.1 Hyaena hyaena
GTGTGGTTCCCCATTACTCTCTTCACATATAAAGAACCCTCAATAGCTCATTTCAATAAAAATGAAGAGCTTCTTCATTTTTGGTCCTGGAATAAAGAAAATGTGGGACTTAGCAGACTCTACCCACTAAAGAAACCGGAGTATGAGTAAGAAATAAATATCTTGTATTGTGAGCCACTGAGACATGGGGACTGTTATGCAGCAGCATAAGGTGGCCTCCACTTGGCTGATAAAGGTAGGGGAAAAGGGATGTTCACTGGCCCATCGATGTTTCTGTGATGTGTTCTTGCCTTGGTGAGCGCATGTGCTCTCTGTAATGAATGTGTTCATCCTGGATAGGAATTTGGAGCTGATCTGCCACTTCTCTAGTCTGAAGGGTACAAGGAGAGGGGCCACTCTAAGACCTTAGCAATCCTGTACAGGTATGGCGTGGCCCCTTCACCTTTCCATGATGTGAATCTGGGTCAGAGATGTGAATGCACATTCAAAATGCACTGGCTATAATTTCCCAACCTGCTGCTAGCCCTTTCTCATTCTGAGAAAATCCGAGGAAAGGGAAGAACCAACTTATGAGTTCCATGCCCTTAGCCCGGACCCAGATGCTCTGCTGGGGATTCAGAGTTGAATGGGAAATGCTCCCAACTTCTGAGCTGCACAAGAGAGGAGTGATAACTAGAATTCATACCAGGTGGCATGGCAGCTATGGCTCTCATGTGCCTGCTGTTCCATGACTGAAGGAGATAGTCACCAACACTGAACCGAGCACAACCTCCCATAGGCAGTACTCCAAATCATGGGCCGGGGCTGTATATGTGTGTGTGTGTGTGTGTGTGTGTGTGTGTGTGCGTGCGTGCGCGCACGTCACCCTTACCGGAGCTTCCTCACAATGGGCAGACTGCCCAGGTTTAGACTTGTGATTTCAATAGCTCCAAATCAAACCCCATGGGACTTTAGGGGTCTCTGTCTTAGAGGATATCCACCCATCCCCCCAACTCCTTTTGGACTACAGAGGCTGAGCAGCAAGGCCAGCAGGAAGGCTGTAGCCCACGCTCTCTCTCGCCATTCCCCGAGGTCTGGCCGGCCTCAGACAGATGCTGGGGCAACGCTTTGCATTCCAACCTTGACACGGTGCTGCCTCTTTTCCAACAAAGGAATTTTCCATTGACTGAAACCAAGTACATTTTGTGAATTAATGAGACAAGGAAGAAGGACTTGAGTTTCCTGTGGGGGCTCTGAGAAGGGCTGAGCTGCCCATGAAATATTTAGAGGCATTTTCCCAAAGTGGTGGGCTGTAATGAATGGGTAAAATCCAGAGCTGTTTTCCAGAGTCCAGAGAGACTGAAACCCACAGTTGGGGCCAACGCATGATGTTTAACCTTTGCCGCCCATGCTGCTATGCCTGCACAGGATTTCAGCTCAGTCCTCTCTATGCTGTGAAATCTCCTGACTTTAAAGTTGGATCATCTGTCTGTTGCAGTTACAACCGTGGCCTGCAGGCACGAGGGATTTGATCAGATCAGGTGGAGAGTACAGAGAACATACTAGATTGTGCTCCTCATACATGGCTGTTTGTCAGTTCTGAAGCAAAGATCCTATGAATGCTCAGATCTTGCAAGATGGGTTGGTCCCTGACACCCCAGGGATGAAACACCACAGTCACACAGAACTATCTCCAGGGGTGAAAATATGTCACATTATTCTAGTATCTAAGGAGCGTACAGCCAGGTCTATTCACAATCTCATTTGCTGTGCATAAAACTCACTTTGTTGCTATTGTTACCAGCAAACCCAGAATCCCACAGAGAATTGGATTATACGAGAATAAGCAGGAAAACCATGACACATAATCATGATCTCTGGAAAGCTCCAAGTTACAAGCAGTAGCTTCCAGGACAAGTGCATGTCAGGTTCTGCCCACACGATGTTTTCAACAAAATTACACTATATATATATTTTTTAATTTCTAACTATTTCTGAGAGACATAGAGACAGAGCATGAGAGGAGGAGGGGCAGAGAGAGAGGGAGACACAGAATCCCAAGCAGGCTGAGGCTCAGAGCTGTCAGCACACAGCCTAACACAGGGCTAGAACCCATGAACCGTGAGATTGTGACCTGAGCCAAAGCTGGGCATTTAACTGACTGAGCCACCCAGGCTCTCCATGCACTATAAATTCTCAAAAACAAACAAACAAACAAAAAACCCCAGGATATTCGTTTAAATTCTGGAAACATGGCTATTCTTAAACCTTGAGAGGTTTGGTAATACCTGCCCTGGGTTTTAACATGGTAAAGTATTCCAGAACTTCTAATTGTCAGGCTTCAAACTAATGTGTGTCCTCCAGTTGAGCAAAGTTGCCACTACTCCACTCCCTGGTATGTTATTCTAATCCCCATCTCTTGCAGTCATTTGAGACTATGACCTTAATAACTGTTGTTTTATGACATAATGGCTAGCTGAAGATACTCAGAAATAAGCTCTATTTAATATCTAATCTTCCTCCCATCAGGTGGCATGCAAGGCATATTGAGCTCTGGTCAGGATGCAGTCACCATCCTTCCCCTCTGTGCTATACCATCATTGCCCCAGAAATTGGCACTGCAGATCAGATTACAGTAAAACCTTGGCTTGTGAGCATAATTTGTTCTGGAAAAGTGCTTGTAATCCAAAGCACTCATATACCAAAGTGGATTTCAAGAATCTTGGCTCAGCTGTGATCATGCGACCTTCGGCATCACATACTACTTTTATTGCAAGATATCGCTCGTTTATCAAGTTAAAGTTTGTTAGAAATGCTTGCTTATCTTGCAGAACACTCCCAGAACAAGTTACTCACAATCCAAGGTTTTACTGTATCTTTTTATTATCCCAGTGAAGACTTTGATTGTTAGGGATCTTTGTCCTGTGGTGCTTATGATTGCAGAGGGCTTCTGAGGATTTTAGTCTCATCTTCTGTTTGAGTAGTGGCCACACCCACAAGGGGCATTTTAAGAAGGAAACATAGCAGTTAAGTTGATTGTTCCAGTGGTGGTCCCATGTAACATGACATCCCACCTGTGAATGACTGGCTCTCTTCTCTTGAGCAGAGAGGTTGCTCTTGGGGAACTGGGGTATCCCACTGACACATCAGCACCATACTGCTCTCCATTTCAGGTTTTACTCCAGACATATAGAGGAGTGGCATCTCTATGTCTTTATGGTAAAAAGCACCAGCTGGAAATAGCCTATCAGGTATCCCCATCTTGCTGAACACCAAAGATTTCCCTTCCCACCACCATTATGGGGGAAAAAAGCTGTCATCACACTTTTGTCCTCTGAGACATTGTGACTTGACACTCTGAAATGTATGAGGTAAGAAAAGCAGGCACTGGATCTCCTCCCAAGATCAGAGCAGGGAATATCAATGCTATCCTATGGCCAGAAGTCACTGGACCCATAACTTGAAGATTCCAGTCCAGACTAACCTCTCACCCTTATAATACACTGGGGACATGGTCCAAAGAGAATAAATTCTCAGCAAAGCACAGGATAGCTAACCCTGGATCTAAAGTATTTCCTAATCCTGCCCACCACTTGATCACTAACCCAGACTATAATTGGTCTCTAACCCGAAACCTAGGTGAACTTTAACTAGAAGAAACCCTAATCTTGACTCCACATGCAGCCCAACAGACTTCCTACAAATCCTGGGGCTTTATCTAGCTGGCAGGTGCCAGATGGCTCTGAGCCAATGTAAACTCTTCTTAGGAGTCATCTTAGCCTAGTATCTTCTCTTAAAACACCCATTTTTGAAATTGATAAAAAAAGAATTAACAGAATAAAATTTTCAAATAAAGAACATATGTATCTTTATAAAGAACTGATTCAGGGGCGCCTGGGTGGCTTAGTGGGTTAAGCGTCCGACTTTCGCTTAGGTCATGATCTCGAGATTCGTGGGTTCGAGCCCCGCATCAGGCTCTGTGCTGACTGCCAGCTCAGAGCCTGGAGCCTGTTTCAGAGTCTGTGACTCCCTCTCTCTCTGACCCTCCCCTGCTCACGCTGTCTCTCTCTCTCTCTCCTAGAAATAAATAAAAATATTTAAAAAAAAAAAAGAACTGATTCATCATCTTTTTATTACCCTAATTTATTTGGGACAGGGAACATAGTACTGAAGAAGGAAAAAAAGGATGGGGAAAAGGCAGAGGAGGAGGGGGGGTGGAGTAAAATTAGAATGGAAGAGAAGACGAGAAAGAAGAGGGAGGAGGGAAAGAGGGAGAAGAGAGAAGAAAAGGGAAGAAAGGGAGGAGGAGGAGGAGAAAAAAAGGAGAAGAACAAGAAGAATTAGTATTCCACATAAGAAGTATTATTATCTCCTAAGAAAGGTCATTTTGGAAAGACAAAGGTTGAGGACCATTTCAACCACTACCAGCCCCACCCAGCTGCCAGTGAGGCTGACCTCACCATACTCAGGCTCAGTCTGGACCCAAGCTTGAGCCAAGCAGACCCTGGCTTACAAGAGAATGGAGAACCCTCTCTCCATCACTCAGAAGAGCAAAATGTAGTCTTCAGCCTCCACATCCATGACTGTTGAGTGCAAGGAGCCAAATGTCCACCTGGACTTGATGCCTTGCTCCCTCAAAACCAAACCATGATAGGAGGGACTCATCTACCAGAATGGCTCTATGTCCCACTCCTGTGTTTATGACATTACTCACTGGGCTAGAAGTCTTGATCTAACATTCATCTAGCCAGTGACAGCCTTGGCCTTGCCAGCTACTACCACCTAGGAGTGGGTTTCACATCTGACATCAATGCATCAATGTAGATAATTCTCTACGGTCTTGGGATTCTACCCCAAACTGAGATTTGCTCCTGTATTGAACAAGTGACTGCCCCTATAGATGATAACTTCTGATATATTAACCCCAATTACATTGAACTTGATTTGGGATTTGGATATTCCCTTATCTCCAACTCCCTGTTTCTTTCAGTCTCTACCCCTTTGAGCCCAGCTCACTACCTTCTGCTCTGAGGATAATCCATCATGTCAACTGGTTGGGCTAGCCCTGGTTACAGCAGGGCTGTGTTTCAGAATTTGAGTTGATTGGTTCCCAAGAATTCCTTTTTCTGTTATCTTCGTCACAGGAAATTTCGATGAATGTAAAAGAAACCGAAGGAAATAGGTGATATTCTATTATTGGCTCTATGAGAAAAGCCCCCATACATTTCATTATTATTTAAGCCTTCAGAAAAGTGCTGAGGATCAAACACCCATCTTTATCCACAAATGACTATTTAAATGTAAATCAGATCTTATCACTCTTTTTTTCAAGAAGCCTGGATCAACTACCTGCTGCACTGAGAATATAATCACAACTTTGCACATGGCTCACAGGCGCTGCATGCTCTGGCCTTTATTTATCTCCTCCAGTCCACCCTTGCCAAATTCCTTCTAGTGTTCCATGATCCACTACAATCACTTTCTTCTAGCTCTTAAAGGGCAATATACATTTTCCCTTTCCTGGAATTTCATCCCCGTAGACCTTGTATCTCTGTCTAGATCACTATTCTCATGATTGCCTCATAACAAGGCATTTTCTGCTGGTCTTTCTGGAATAGATCATATTAATTGTCATCATTGCACTCTATGAGTTTTTCTCATTACCAGAAGTGGTAACTTCACAGTAATTTTTTCTTCAATGGCGTATTGTATGTTTTCCCAATTCGACTCTCCATAAAGATAGAGATCACACCCTCTTTGTGTACAATGTATCTTTATTACTTGGCACATTATAAAAGTTCAAAATACATTTTTGGATATATGAACAAATCAGTGAATGAATCAAATGATTGGTAGTATTACATTAAATCTCATTTTCTAATATTTAATTTAAGAAATCCCATAAATCTATATATGAGTACAAATGCAAAGAATCCTAGAATGTTTCCCTCCCACTCTCTGCCATTTCAGGCCTGAAATTATTTTGTCCACTGAGTTTTGTGTAAGTCCCATTTGTTGTGTGCTGTCACTTGTTTTCATCTACATAGGAGTATAATCTGTAAAGGGCCTGAGACCCTTCTCTTTGATCTCTCAACTGGAGTCTTAGAAGTACAAATGTTGTGCTCTCTCCTTCAAACTGTCTTAAGATATAAGTAACTATAGGGATTGGCTGCCCAGCTTTGGACCTCAGAATGATTACAAGGGAAAATGTCTACAGCTTCCCTACTGCCACAGGCTTGGTTTTTCTTTATGTTGAGGTTTCCTCTGTGCATTAGAGTAGATCAAAATAGCACTTTAGAGAAGACCAAGGACAACAAAAGTATTAATGGCAAATAATTTCCTCCAAACGTCACTGGGATCCTTAAAAGCATTGAAGAGCAGTATGAAGACCAGAGCTTTGGCATTTGACACTAACTGTGAGAAGCTTACTCAACATTTATCCTTCATAGATGAGTATATACTCATCTGTCAAGAAAGAATAATACTATTAACATTTCAGGAGTGTTTTGAAGACAAAAAAGAGATAGTAGGACATCCAAAACAACATCTCACTAAAAAAGACATTCATTTCACTCCTTTTATGGTCTATAAAGCTCACTCTTCATCTCCAGTTGTAGAAAGAGTAGAGATCTTTGGGAAATCTCTAGTCCTGCCTGTGCAGTGACCCAAGGTAGGTGGGTCTCTAAAGTATTACAAAAAACATTCTCTCCCATTGTGGAGAAGTTGAGAGTCTTTTAATACTACTTAGAAAGTGTTTAAATACTACTTAATAGCACAACTTCTGAAAATAAAACACAAATAAAACCATATCACCCCACAACTGGGCAGCTTTGTCACAAGCCTTATCTTCCCTCTCTACCTACAGTGATATAGCTCTGGTCAACTGAAGGATGTACCCAGTTCTATCCATTAATTTCCAGAATATTCAGGGAATGTAGTCTGTAGCTCTAGTCTGTAGGTACAACCTTAGTCAATGTTTTCTATGAATTGACGATAAAAATGAGTGTTTTTCTTTTGTCTCCATATTTGATGTAAACCTCTTTTGGTTAGATTCTCAAAGGTGACTGGAAGTGGGAGACAAAGAGAACTTCTTGACCTGCTGGTGCTCATGTTCTTTCTGAAAGAGGAAACACCCATACAGATGCCTCAGCCATCCTCCTGGCTCCATGTTCAGTTTCTACCTCGCCTCTGTGTATGATTTTTGGAGTCTCAGGTGCCTTCTTCAGTTATACTTTCAGTAGTGGATTTTCTGGCATTTCATGGCTCACCTGGAGATTCCAATCTTGTGCCATATTTGTGGTAAAATATATATCCCAAAGTTGACTGCAACACTCTCATCCTACATCCTTTTCTCTGACTTTGCCTTTCAACTGTCATGAGGTAGATTCTAATTCAATGTCCTTCACATCTGGGCAAGACCGTGGCTCACATGGAACCAAGACAATGTGGCAGAAGTGATACTGTGTGACTTCTAAATCATAAAAGGTGATGCAGCCTCCATCTCATGAGCTGGGACACTCACTTTTGGAAGCTGAATCTTTGTGTAAAATGTCCACTATACTGAGATCAACATAATGGGAAGGCCATGTGTAGGCACTCCAGTTCAATGATCCCCCAGAAGAAAACCAACTGTAACTACCAGTCTATGAGTGAACTATTTTACAGATTTCCAGCAAATTCTGCTGCCCCAGCCAACATTTGACTTCATCTACAAGAAAGAACCTAACATGAGCCCTTTTCAAATATCTGGCCCACAGGAATATGAGAAAAATTAAAAAAGGTAGTCTCAATTTACTAAGTTTTAGGATAATTTGTAGTAACTAGAATAATTTTAGATGGGCCATGGTAAGCAGATTTTCTTGGCACATCCGTTTACCTGGATTAACTCTATGTCTTTTGTCCTATGCTCCAGGGGAAATTAGACTTAAATAGAATTCTCATTTGAAGCTTTCATCTTATGTGCCTGGAATTAAACTTTCATATTTGAGCTGCCATTGGAGATATGAAGCATGTATGGCCATAGCAAAATTACATTGGAATGTAGATTAGACAAGCTAGTCAGGAACATTACCATCCAGTTTTGATAGCAAATCCTTTTTCCTTTATTGAGAAGACTATCTGGCTTTCTCACTTTAGAAGGCTTTGGGCCATAGTCCTTGGAGGTTGAGAAAGGTGCTTTGAAGATTCAGACATCTCTAGGTTTTGCAGAGTCTTAGCAAGAAGAGATTACCAGAAGCTTATTTATAACTATGTAGAGTGTCACCAAAGAGAGGCTTCTGAATGAAAAAGGAGGAAGCCCAGCTTTTTGATTCTTTACGTCTGCAAACTATAGAGATCCCCTGAGCCTCTCTCACATCTGAGTGCACACTGCTTGCTATCTGGCATCTGGGAAAGAAGAAAAAGTAAGAGACATGGGGAATAAAAGTTTCTGCACATTTAATGTTCATCTGAGTACTATAATCACCATATCATCTTAACTTAAGGACCAACGTAAACACACCAGGACTCTGAGATAGAAAATAGAAGTTGTGTCCTCCTGCTCCCATTAAAGTTAAGTATTCAATGCAATCAGTGAAAATATGGCCTAGGGCATACATGGATTGCAACAACAAAGCCAAATTACATTTCTAATTAGATCACGACAAAAGAATAATTCCATAAAAATAAACAGAGGTAGACAAGAGTAAGGATTTATGTTTTAAATTCAAGGCACTTGAAAAATGTTTCTTGGTAGGAAAGTTTAGTACTACTGAGACTTCTTAAATGTGGGGAAGGGAGAAAATGCCATTGAGGAAAGCAACCAGAAATCATGGATTTAACACATGTCTGGAATATCTTCCACTTAAATTCCACTGAAACATGTATAAAAACTTCTGAAGCAAACAAAGAGGCAAAACCTTCTTGAATTTCAAGGATGATTAACAAAAATATATGGCCTGACTCATATTTAAATATGACTCTCCAAATACTATTATCTTGCTGGCAAACAGTTTTCACATGGCATCTTCACCTAAGAAGGTCCTGAATTACAATCATACTAAGAACACTCTACCATCAACGAAACAGCTGGAGCTCTATTTAAAAGTATAAAAAAAAGATGAACTCTGTATATTAACTATATATAAGGATATAAAACAAGATTAAAAAATAGGTAGTGTCAAGCCAAGTTTGATTATTAATGAGATGTTAATCATTTTTCTTTCCTCCAGGTAATTCACTTTTTTCTCCTCTCTTCATTCAAGCAGATAGACTGTGTGTTCACTGCCTTGGGAAAAGAATGTGATGAGATGATACAGTGGGAATGAGTTAGGGCCGAAGTCTTGGCTTTGATTTGCAGTAGCATTAGTCTTAGGTGGTGTGGGGGCGCCTGGGTGGCTTAGTCGGTTGAGCGTCTGACTTTCGCTTAGGTCATGATCTCGCGGTTCGTGGGTTCGAGCCCTGCATCGGGCTCTGTGCTGACTGCCAGCTCAGAGCCTGGAGCCTGTTTCAGTCTGTGACTCCCTCTCTCACTGACTCTCCCCTGCTCACGCTGTCTCTCTCTCTCCTAGAAATAAATAAAAATACTGTTTAAAAAGTCGTAGGTGGTGTGGCAGTATCTGTGCATAAATTTCATAAATGGAAGAAACATGATGGGCGTTGGTAGTCTCCTACAAAAGCACCAGAGGCCAAAGGGTGGTTAGAAGTTAGAAAGGGATGGAAGGGATATTATGACAGCAAGGAGGCTAATACATCCCTGAAAGAGAAGTAGCAACTGAAAGAGCCTGTGGTTCCTTATTCCATTATACTCTATTTCAGCCTAGAAGTATATTGTTCTCTCCAGCTCTTGACTGATAGGAAAAATCTTCCTTGTCTACATATAGTATCCTTTCCATGCAGCTAAACAGATTTTTGGCTTTCTTACTACCCAAAGAAAGTTGAGGGCCCAGAATTCTTTTTGCAGTATGAATAATCACAATCCCTTTTAATTCAAACTGTCAGTGCTTTAGGCATTATAACTACTTTGACAACTTCATGGGTTTCTTATGTATCTGACTATATTTAGGGAAACTACACCCACAATTCTTTTTGAGATAGGTTTCTCTCTTCTTTGGCATGTGGGAGTACTCTATAAGAACACTGTAACATGGGGTGCCTGGATGGCTCAGTTGGTTAAGTGTCAGGCCTTAGCTCAGGTCATGATGTCATGGTTGGTGAGTTTGAACCCCATGTTGTGCTCTCTGCTCTCAGTACAGAGCCTGCTTCAGATCCTCTGTCTCCCTCTCTCTCTGCCCCTCCCCCACCTGCTTGTGCTCTTGCTCTCTTTCTCTCTCTCTCTCTCTCTCTCTCTCTCTGTGTGTCTCTCTCTCTCCCTCAAAATTAAACATTTTTTAAAAAATAACACTACAACAAATCTTGGAAGCTCTTTGGTATAGCTGAATGGATCACTAAGCACCATTTTCTCTCTCTGTGATCTTAACAAATAACATCATTTATTTGATCTCTACACTGAGGTCTTTCCTCACCTTATTTTGCTGCCTGAATAAACCGGAAATCAGAAACAGCTTTATTTTCATGTTTTGTTTTGTTGAGAGAGAGACCAAGCATGAACAGGGGAGGGGCACACAGAGGGGGAGACACAGAATCTGAAGCAGGCTCCAGGCTCTGAGTTGTCAGCACAGAGCTCCATGCAGGGCTGGAACTCATGAATCAGGAGATCATGACCTGAGCTGAAGTTAGACACTTACCCGACTAAGCCACCTAGGTGCCCCAGAAACAGTTTTATTTTAAAATGCAGCAAGAATTCTTCTCCATTTCTTCTAAATTCTTGTAGACTACTCTGCTTCTCTCATCTCTTTCTATAACTTACCTTACACAACTAAAATAAGGTAACTGACATTTTTTTACATTTTGCCTTACATTCTGCATACAAGCTAAATTTTACTAAGTATATTTTCTATCTTCTAATTACCAAAAGTAATAGTTCTGACTATTTTTATGCTGCTACATGACACGTATCATTTTACTTCACCTTGTTACAGCCTCCTGTCATTAAATTCCTTAATCTCCACTAATGGTTTGTTCACAACTTCTCCAGCCTTCTTGCCTTGTCTCACGTCATTTTGTTTAGCTTCCTATCAACCAGTCCCAAAAGCAATGCTAAATATTTTATGTTTGTATCATGGTAGCCACCCACATCTAGATACTAATTATTGTAAAACTTAGCTTTGTTACATAATAAACCACTATGAGACTTAAATGCCTAAAGCAACAAATAAGCATTTTTTTTTTCATGATTCTCTTCTTAGGTAGTTGGGACTGCATGGACCTATATATCTGATGGCTGGTTTACCATCACCTAGCATGATAATTTCCATGGCTCACATCATTGAGCAAAATACCCCAGACTCAATTATATGCTGAATGGTAGTGATTATAAAAGAGAGGACATGTCAGTGTACAAGTACTTTTCAGATCTCTGTTTGCATCATGGTTTTTAATGTTCCATTAGCCAAAGAAACTCATATGGGCAACCCTGGATTCAAGGATACAAAAACATTAGCTAAAGAAACTCATATGGCCAACCCTGGGTTCAAGGATACAAAATAGGTTTCCTTTCTGAGTGGGAAGAGCTTCCAAGTTATAATAATCATGACTACAGAGATAAGAAAATTTGTGGCCATTTTTGCCATCTACAAATAAATGTATTATAAACCTGTAACAATGAAATAATATGATTCTTCATAAAGAACAAAATATAAATAAATAACAAATACAGGTCCAGAACTGGGTCCAATTTTGAAAAATAGATCAACTTATTTCTACTACAAGTAATGAGGAATTCGCTCAATTTTGATCAGTCTTCTCATCCAGAGCAACTGGAAAATCTTGGCAAGATATATAAAAATTTGCTTGGTGGAATGAGACAATTATCAAGACAGTTATGTTTTGTTACTTAGATAATTTAGAGAAAGAATCACATAGAGGAAAAGAAAAACATAACATCCAGATCCTTACATTACCTTTCCAAGTTTTTATATATAATGAATGGATCTATAAGAAAATAATTTGGCATTCAAAATAAGGACCAACACCAAGAGAATAAATAGGCACTCAGAATACTCTAATATGAGTGTTGTCAGGCAAGGTTTATACTTTTGATTTTATTTTGATTAACATGGCTTAGAAATTAAAACAAAAGTTGGAGATAATGACATATAACTGATAATAAAAAACAACAAAAAATAAGAGCAATATATACGAACTAAAATTATGAATACAACAAATAGGATTGCTGTCAGATTAGACACAGTGAAGATAGAATTAAGGAAAAAGAAGATAGGTCAAAAGAAACTATGATGCATTAATAGTCAAAAGGATGGAAAATAAAGAAAAAGGAGCATATAGTAAAAATGAAAAGGTTTAACAAAAGTGTAATTATGATCCTAGAAAGAGATGAGAGAAAATGAGGCAGTAGCCATATATAAAGTGTTGACTGCTGAGAATTTTCTAAAATACATGAAAGACATCAAGCTATAGATTTAAAAAGCATTAAAAATATAACTGGAATAAACCTAAACAAAACCATACTAGAACACATGATAATAAAGCCACTGAAAACAGGAAAACAGAATAATTAAAATCAACCAGATAAGAAAACTCCTTACTTCCAAGAAAATGAAATAAGGAAGACTGCTGGCTTCAAATATATAGCAGTACTCTTCAAGGTATCCCAAGGGCAAAAGAAAAATTCAGAGGAGAAATTTTAAAAAATTAAATTGAATGATAATAAAAGTAGGTATATCAATATATATGTTTTTAAAATGTTGCAATTATAGGACAACATATAGCTCTAGATACACAAAATAAATGCTTTCAGTGTATTTTTTAATTTTTTTAAACATTTATTTATTTTTGAGAAACAGAGAGAGACAGAGAATGAATGGGAGAGGCTCAGAGAGGGAGACATAGAATCTGAAGCAGGCTCCAGACTGTGGGCTGTCAGCACAGAGCTCAACGTGGGGCTTGAACCCCCGAAATACAAGGTCATGACCTGAGCCGAAATCAAGAGTCAGATGCTTAACTGACTGAGCCACCCAGGTACCCCCAAAATTCTGTGAGTTTTAATAAATGTCACATATCCTATGCACTAGGATAGTATTATAATTATCATATAAAAATTATCACCATCCTGTAAATGGCCCTTATTGCACCCTGAAACATTAGCAACCACTAATCTGTGCCATGTCTAGAGTTTAGCCTTTGCTACAATGTCATATAAATGGTATTGTACAGTATGTAACCTTTTCAAGCTTTCTTCTTTCACTAGGTAATAAAAATTTAATATTCATCCATGTTTTTGCATGACTTGATAATCCATTTTAAATTTATTTATTTATTTTGAGAGGGGGAGAGAGCGAGAGAGAGAGAGAGAGAGAAAGAGAGAGAGAAAGAGAGAGCAGACAGGGGAGGGGCAGAGAGAGAGGAAGAGAAAGAATCCCAAGCAGGTACTGACAGCGCAGAGCCCAACAAGGAGCTGGATCCCAGGAACAAGGAGATCATGACCTGAGCCAAAATCAAGAGTTAGATGCTTAACTAGCTGAGCCACCCAGGAGCCCCATAGCCATTTACTTTTATCACTGAATAGTATTGATTGTATGAATGTACCACAATCTTTTTATCCATTCACCTATAGACAAACATCTTGGTTGCTTCTTGTTTTGGGTGATGATGAATAAAGCTGTTAAAAATATTTGTATACAGATTTTGTGTGTGTGTGTGTGTGTGTGTGTGTGTGTGTGTGTGTGCATAAGGCTTTAACACATTTGAGTAAATATCTAGGAGCATGATAGTTGGATTGTATAGTAATAATATACTTAGCTCTATAAGACACCGTTCAACTGTCCTTCACTCCCCTCACCAATGAGTAAGAGTTCCTACGTTCTGTGTACTCCATCACATTTGGTTTTGTCAGGTTTTTCAATATTAGCCATTTTAATAGGTGTAAATAGCACCTAATTGTTCTTTGAATTTGCAATCCCCTAATAATATAATATTGAGCATATTTTTATGTGCTCAATTACCATTTGTATATCTTCTCTGATTAGATATCTGCTCAGATCTTACACCCATTTTTTTTAGATGAGTTGTTTGTTTTCATATTGTTGA
The DNA here is from genome assembly GCF_003009895.1 of Hyaena hyaena. Taxonomy (NCBI): domain Eukaryota; kingdom Metazoa; phylum Chordata; class Mammalia; order Carnivora; family Hyaenidae; genus Hyaena; species Hyaena hyaena. Next base: position 14,125 of record NW_024081365.1, read on the forward strand.
GTTTAAGAGTTATTTGAATATTTTAGACATACATTCTTTATCAGATATGTTTTACAACATATTGTCTGGAAGAAATATTTTCTTCCAGTCTGTGGTGTGTCTTTTCATCCTCTTACAAAAGATTTTCACAGGCAGAAGTCTGAATTTTAAAAAAGCCAACTTATCAATAGTTTTCTTTCAAGCATAGTGCTTTTAGAATTATAACCTAAACACTAATCAGAAAACCCAAGGTCACCTAGATTTTCTCAGCACTTTTTAATGAAGAGTTTCATTGAAATACAATATACATCCTAAGGTACACCAATCTTAAATTTTCAGCTTAATGAATTAGTACAGACTGAACATATCCACTTACTTACAAACTAGATTTTAAAAACAAACTACAACCTGGGGTCAAAACTTGCTTGCCACCTGTTATTATACAGCTTGTAATTTAAGAAATTTTTTAGGGGTGCCCGTGTGGCTCAGTTGGTTAAGCATCCAACTTCAGCTCAGGTCATGATCTCACAGTTTGTGAGTTGGAGCCCTGCATCTGGCTCTGTGCTGACAACTCAGAGTCTTGAGACTACTTTGGATTTTGTGTCTCCCTCTCTCTCTGCCCCTCTCCCGCTTGTGCTCTCTCTCTCTCTCTCTCTCTCTCTGATAAATAAGTAAACATTAAAAATAATCTTTAAAAAAATAAATGGGAATATCAGAAAGAGAATTATATAATTCACAAAATCTACATGAAAATTAAACGCAATTCAAATTCTAATGCTCATAAACATTCACACTCATTATATTTATAATTTACATATAGATATGAATATATAAAAGGATATATAAATATATAGAATTCACACTAATTTCATATATGTAGGAGATATATATGAAATTATACATAATTTATATATATATGGCTGCTCTTATAGTAAATGCCAGAGTTAAGTTGTTGCAACAAACATCAAATAACTCACAAAGTTTAAAATATTTACTATCTGGTCCTTTATAGGAAAAGTTGCCAGCCCACTATAGAATATTACCAGCACCTCAAAAATCCCCCTCATGGCCACTCACATCATTACACCTTCAAAAATAACGAATATTCTGACTTTTATCACCAAAGATTATTTTTGTGGGTTTTTTGCATATTGTATGAATATGAAGCATATAACATGTACTGTTGTGTCTGATCTCTTTTACTCAATGTTTTGTCTATCAGATACATTAGTATTTTTGTATATAGCTGTAATCTTTTAAATATATATTACATTTATCATCCATTCCACTGTTGATGGACATTTGCATTTTATCAGTTTGAGGCTATTGTGATTAGTGTTGCTAGGAATGGTTCTTCATGCTTCATTCTCTACATGTGTATGGGTACATACACATTTCTGTTGGATACAAACCTGCATGTGGAATGGCTAGGTCAAAGGGCATAGAAGCCTTGGTAGATTAGCCTTAGTAGATTTTATAAAATACTTTTCTTTTCCTTTTTAATGTTTATTTATTTTTGAAAGAGAGAGGAGGGGGCGAGGACCAGAGAGAGAGGGAGACAGAGGATCCAAAGCAGGCTCCAAGCTCTCAACATAAAGCCTAATCCAGGGCTTGAAACCACAAATGGTGAGATCATGACCTGAGCCTACGTCAGATGCTCAACAAACTGAGCCACCCAGGTGCCCCACAAAAATTTTCCTAAAATATTTTATAAATATCTATGTTCACCAGTACTGCATTAACATGCCAGTTTCTTAATATTTTACTAATCCTTGTACTATGAGTTTGTTTTCCTATTTTAGATTCACAGGTACCACATATAATATATAAATTTGCCAATTTAGGTTGAAGCCTAAAATTATCTTTCCTTGATGACTAATGATATCTATCACTTTTTCCTACACTTAATGGTGTTTGGAAGCCTTCTTTTCCAACATGTTGTTTTCAAACTTATAGCATTTATAGAATTCAACCACTTTTTAAAGATATACATCTTTATGCATATATGTGCATACATATGAATTATATCGATCGATCTATCTATCTATCTATCTCTCTATAATCTATCTATCCATGTATCCATCTATCTATCTACTTGAAACATGTGCTTGAAACTTAAAAACAAATATGCTATGCTACCCTGTGTTCTTATTCCCTTCATTATAGTGTATTTTGAAATCGAGAATTCCTAATTAAATGAATCTACTTCAATTTTTTCCTTCATGGTTAGTGCTGTCCATGTCCTATTTAAGAAATCCTGACTTTCTTAATGGTGCTGAAGACATCTCTATGTTGTCTTCCAAAGTATTTGTTGTTTTACTTTTCATATTTTGTCTATAATCCACCCATAATTATTTTTTATATGGTACAATAGAGGTTAATTGTTTTTTCATTTAGATCTTTATCGGTTTCATCATTATTTAGGGAATTGAGTCATATATCTGAATTCTGTCCCCTTGGTGCATTTCTTTATCCCTTGCTCAATACTACAGTCTTTAATTATTGTAGCTTTAGTTTCATAGTTAGTTTCTGGTAATACAAAAGGTCCAGGTTTATGTTTCTTCTTCAAAAGAAATATATCTTTTCCTATTTTGATTTATTTATATTTCCATATCAGGCTTAGAATCAGCTTTGTCACTTTCCACTAAAATGCTTGGTGATTTAGATTTATGATATTTTGATTATTTTCACTGATTTATTAGTGGTAGAATCTGTAGGTATTATTGGGGAAATGACATTCTTCCAGTCCATAACATAGTATATTCCTCCCTTATTTATTTAATTTCTCTCAGCAGTTTTTATTTTTTTTGTATAGTGATTTTGCATATAGCTTATAACATTTATTCTTAGATATTTGATATTTTTGATGCTAAATGACATCTTTTACATTTTTACTTTCAAATAATTTTATTAGTATATAGCAATTGACAATATATGCCCTTTATGTCCAACAACTTGGATGATGAATTTACAAATTTCAACAATTTACCTATAGATTATTTTCAATTTTCCATATGCACAGAAATAAAGGCAAATGCATTTTTTTCCGTTTTGATTTGTAAACATCTTAGTTCTTTCTATATCTAATTGCAGTGGCTATCGATAAACTTCAGTATAATGGTGAATACAAGTGGAGATACCAGACATCCTTGGAAAAAAACTTTACATTGTATTTCTTATTATCATTTTAATCATTGTAGAATCTACAATAATATGCTCTTTTTCATTCTTGATATTGCTAATATAATCCTTCTCTATGCTTATGTTTGGTCTTGCCAGAAAAAAAATATATATCTAAATAATGTTTTTGAGAGAATATCATTTGGTTTTATTGATTTTTTTTTTTTATTTATTTCTAGGAGAGAGAGAGAGAGACAGTGTGAGCAGGGGAGGGTCAGAGAGAGAGGGAGTCACAGACTGAAACAGGCTCCAGGCTCTGAGCTGGCAGTCAGCACAGAGCCAGACGCGGGGCTCGAACCCACGAACCGTGAGATCATGACCTAAACGAAAGTCGGACGCTTAACCGACTAAGCCACCCAGGCGCCCCTGGTTTTATTGATTTTGACTCAAGTATTAAAAATAAAATATATACTTTGTATCTTTTGTCCTGACTTCTCATGATACATGCTTAGAAAATCTACTTTCAGTCTTCTTATTTTATAATATATCAGCTCAGGCTATACGTTTTCCTCTAAGCACAGTTTTAGCTGCACCCCACAACTTTCACTGTATTTTTATCATTATTTGAATCAATATATTTTCTAATTTCTATTGTGATTTATTTTTTTGGCCCATGTTTTATTTAGATACTCTTTTCTGTATACTCAAGTATTTAGAGATTTATTTCTAGATGGATTCCACTTTGGTCAGAGAATATACTCCGTATGACTTCAAATATGCAATTTATGGAGATGGCTTTAAAGCCATCGTACAGTTTATTTTGAGCTCTACTGATTTACTATCCTCTTATTAGTTACTGTAAAAGAGATGCTCTAATCTCCAACTATGATTTTGGATTTGTTGATTTCCTTGTACCCATATCATTTTGCTTTATGTATATATTTAAGCTTATGTTATTAATCTTATTAAGTGCAGACAAATTTCTGTTTTTATAATCTCTACTTCAATAATTGGTTATTATAAATAATCCAATTGAATTGAATAATTCTTTTAAATATGACATATTCTTTATTTTATTGTGGGACCACTGGCAATACATTCCTTTTATTTATCAGAAATGCATTTTACCATCACTTTTGAAATATAGAACTCTAGGTTAGCAAATGTTGTCTTTCAGAATTTGGTCTTGTTTTACCTTTTGTGTGTATCAGTCTTATTGTTGCTCCTTTGAAGCTAATGAGCCTTTCCCCACCCCCACCCACCCTTCCCCTTCCGATGCTCGTAAGATTTTCATTTTGACTTTGGTTACAGCATTTTTCACTAGAACGTGTTCTAGTGTAGATTTCTTTTTATTCATTTTGCTTACAGTTTGAAGAACCTCTTGAATTTGGTCTTGAGGTCTTTCATTGAGTTTTATGACATTTGTAGCCCAAGATTCTTCCAACATGTCTTCCACCTTTTCTCTTTGTTTCTCTCTCTCTCTCTCCTTTCCTCTTGAGACTTCAATTACAAATACTTAGACATTTTGGCTTGCCCTGGTTTGTGTCCTTTACATATTTCTCTTTATGATTCAATCTGCATATTTTCTACTGCATTTAGTAGTTGACTCTTACTCAGTTTTGTTGCAACCAACTTCTGTTAAGCCTATCAATGGGAATTATTTCAGTTCTAAAATTTCTATTTTACTCTTTTTATAGATTCCACTTCTCCAGTGTTATTTGTTATCTATTTTCTTAAACATGTGAATTATAGTCTCTTAAAAGTATCTGGCTGATAACTCTAAATTTTGGTGTTACATTGTATATCTGGAGTTTTATTACATTATGGCCCAGTTGCTTTTCTCTTCTTTTCTTTTGACTTTCACCCATGTGGCCACTTTTTCTGTCATGTTTAGTAAGTTTTATTTTATATTTCTAAAATGTAGAGGTTTAGGATGATTTATATTCCTCTGGACAGAATTTAATTTTCTTCTGACAAGCTACCTTGGGAAGACCACCTTGATTTAATTAGGGATTAAGATGGCTTGAGGTTTTGTTTCAGGTTTCATGAGGCTTGGCTTGCTTCTCTGTCAGAGCTGCTGTACTCTTCTTCCTAGGAGGAGCCTTTCAGGGGCCTCACCTAAATGTCTGTGTTGTTTCCAAGATCCCTCTTCCACAGCAGGCCTTAAAAATTCTTTTCTGTCTCTCCCTCTCTCAAGTACCCAGAGATTACATAAATCTTGTAACTTTTTTAATATTTTAATATCCGTATGACTTCTCAGTCCATTAGGAATTGGCAAATATCTCAAGAGAAAACTTTCATGCAGAAAGTTTCATGTTTGCTCACTTTTCTGATGCTCTTTTCTTCAGAAATTTGGACCTTCAAATCTACCTATTCTCAGAAATAAAATTCAAGAGGTGGGTCAAGTTAATAATAGTGTAACCCAGTCCTGATATACAGTATCAGTATGTACTAATGCATCAGCCTACAGGAAAGGTGAATGTTCAGTAACACTATGGAAGCAATTTAGTATGAGATAGTTCACAAAACTATTAGAAACCTCCTAAAGCCAAATAAGGGATCAGAAAGCAATCCAGATACGAGCAACAACAGAAAGCTGCTTCTATTCCCAAAACAGGAGCACAATGTGAGGAGGTGTTCACAGAGGCCAGGAGCCAAGTCTCTTAGGTAGACAACAGAATCAGAACAGAGGCTTCCAACCAGAGTGGGAATCGCATGGAAAATGCAGCCAAAAAGGAGAGAAACAAATGTGGTTCTCCCCTCTCCCTGCCTGCCTTGGTAATGGGTCCTTCTAATAAAACTTACTGATAGTTGGGAAAAGAGTCTGAGACATGTAGCACCAGTCTTCTTTGTGCAGAACAGAGGAAGGATACTAAATGCACCTAAGCGCAAAAGGCAAATGACTGGAGAAATCCCTTTAGAGCCAGGTACATTGAACTGACAAGGCTCCCAGGTCCTGGTACCTTCATTCACTGATTGAAAATATTCTTAGATTAGTAGATGAAGGAAGCTAACAAAAAAATTCTTTTCCGATTCAAAGATTTTCCTAAACAAATATCAAACAACCCTGGAAGAGAGAAGTTATTTCAGTAGTAGCCAATTTAGCGGTTCTTGACCAAGACATTTTAAAATAGAATGGAATGGAATAGGATAGAATAGAACATCACAACATGTAGGGACTTTGAGAGAAAGTATTTGTTCAAAAAGTTTTAAAACTCAGCTGTCTAGGTGAGTTATTTAAAGTTGGTTTCATTTCACTGAAGAGGAAGCAGACAAGGATAATTTCATTTAAGAATAGCAAGTCAAGACCTTTTAAAGAACAGGAAAAGAGGAAAGAAGATTAATGCTCTTGGAAAAAAATTCTAAAGTGGCAAGTGAAATGCAAATTTTAAATATTCCCCAGCTAGTCAATAAATCCTTACAAATGGGCGGATTGTTCATCAGAATTGAAATAAGCCCTTGAACTTTGATTTTCATTAGTCTGGGTACATGCTGTTTAAAGAATCTTTAAATTTAGACCATCACCTGTGTTGTGAAACATCTGACAGAAGAAACAAATTACCTCCTCATGGACTCATCTCCTTTGCCTTCATTTTTTTCTCAGATATTCAAAGTGAGGATAACAATGACCCCCTCACTGGGTCTTCATCAAGAGTTTTTGGCTGGCCTAAGTGTCTCTAGTCAAAAGAAGGGTTTAATTTCTGGGAAGGCAATTTTAGTTGTTTTGATTAGGCAATTCTGTGACAAAAGGACTAGGTATTGGATCTGAGTGGAGCCAGCTGTGTTTCCTTTATTAGCTGCTGAGGGGGTTAGGGAAGGCTTTCATGGGAACTGATGACCTGGCAGGTGGGAGATAGGTACGCATCGGGGGCAGAGTGCTCTCCTTTCAGCCAGAATTATGATACTTCGTGTTGCTAAGAGGGGCTTCATCTTGATATTTTATTAGTAATGAAAGATTTATCCATTAGGATCATTTTGGTTGCAAGAAAGGGAAAAGCCGAATCATATTCATAAGGAGGGTGTATTAACCTTCAGTTCTTCTTTTAGTATAGTTTATTGTCAAGTGAGCTAACATACAGTGTGTACAGTGTACCCTTTGCTTCGGGAGTAGGTTCCCATGATTCATCACTTACATACAATATCCAGTGCTCATGCCAACAAGTGCCCTCCTTGGTGCCCATCCCCATAAAGAGCTCAGAGGAGAGGCTAATGTCAGACAGCTTGATTGGAAGGTATGACAGATCATCTGGGACCTAGTTTCTCCCACTCTGTTTATCCATTTAGATTTCCTCCTTGCAGCCTTCATCCTCACACTAGCAGGAGAAAATCCTAATCACAAGATCCTGAAGTAGCTTTGAATGTTGCATTCTCTCTTGGTCTCAGCCATGGAAGAGAAAAAAGCAAGAGTCCCTTTCCAATGACTGCCTGCAAAGTTTTTCTTCAGTGTCATGGATTTTGATTAAACAACATATCCGTGAATCAATAACTGTAGCCTGGTGACTAGCTTTGACTTAGGTCATTTCCTCTACAGAGGTCTATGCAAACACATGGGTTATTACTAGAAGAGGAAGAGTCCTTCAGAGGAAAATGAAGGTATTTAATGAAAAGGGAATAAAGAATGGAAGCTGTTTACACAAACATATGACAAAGATAAATGTCCTTCTTACATGGTGGTCAGGTCCACTTAGCCATGGCATAGTGTCCTCACAGTGTGAAATGGGTTTCTAATTTGCTGTTTGTTCTTCCAGTTCCCTTTTCTTGTTACATCTTTGGATTCTGTAGCTTTGGGGAAAGTGTGGAGAATGTTCCTGAAAGTAATCGTTTGCTCTAAAGGAAAGGAAATAAGAGCCTTACCATATGCCATCAACCACCATGACTTCTTTCTTTAAAAATAACAAGTTGCTGGGGCGCCTGGGTGGCTCAGTCAGTTAAGTGTCCAACTCTTTTTTTTCCTTAAATAGTTTAAAGTGTCCAACTCTTGATCTCAGCTCAGGTCATGATCTCACAGTTCCTGGGTTTGAGCCCCCCAATGGGCTCTGTGCTGACAGCGTGGAACCTGCATGGGGTTCTCTCTCTTCCTCTCTCTGCCCCTCCCTCATGTGCTTTCTCTCTCTCTCTCTCTCCCCCCCCTTCTCAAAAATAAATAAACACTTTTATAAAGCTTTAAAAAAGTTAATTTGCTGTATTTAGGGCTTACAAATAGATACTGAAACAATGCATTGAATATATATGAACTCACATCCTTAATAAGGAACACAACATTGTCAGCAGAACTAAATACCCCTTGGGGCGCCTGGGTGGCTTAGTCGGTTAAGCGTCCGACTTTCGCTTAGGTCATGATCTCGCGGTTCGTAGGTTCGAGCCCCGCGTCGGCCTCTGTGCTGACTGCCAGCTCAGAGCCTGGAGCCTATTTCAGAGTCTGTGTCTCCCTCTCTCTCTGACCCTCTCCTGCTCACGCTGTCTCTCTCTCTCTCTCTCCTAGAAAAAAAAAAAAAAGAACTAAATACCCCTTTAAACTTCTCCTCCATCCTTTTCCTTCTTTTCCCAGGAAAATACTATCCTGTATTTAATGTTTTTGATTCCTATGCCTACATTCATACTTTAGTTTTTTTACAAATCGCCAAGCAACGTGTAGTATTATTTTATATATTCTTCATGTATATAAAATAAGGAAGAGCTGTATTTCTTACGTGAAATATACATATTTATTACATGTTTAGTTGTGTGTTTCTTACAACTTTTTTCCTCAATTATCGTTGATATATGTAGCTCTAGTTCTTTCATTTTACTCATGTTCTCCCTTTTTTTGATGTTTGAATACATAATAATTGAATTACCTGTTCTCCAGGTGGTAGGTATTTGCATTGGTTCCGGATAGTGCTCTTAGGACCAATGTTGTTATGGGTGCTTTTCTACATGTTTGCTGGCATACACATTTAAGGACACCTTAATGGTGTCTACCAAAAAGTGGAATTACCAGCTCAGGGAATTTGGGCAACTTCAACTTTACTGGTTAATGTCAAATTGTTTTACAAAGAAGTTGTACCAATTTACATGTTCACCAGCAAAGCCTAAGTACTCCTGTGACTCCACACCCTTGCCAACATGGTATTTTAGACTTTTTAATTTTGCCAATCTGGTTAATGTGAAATTCGTAGTTTTCATTAGAAATTTCCTTAATTCTAATGACCTAGAGTATTCTGTCATATAGATATGATTATATATATAATCTTCTGTCAATTTTCTGTTTATACTTTCCCCTGCCCTGCCCTGTCCAGCTTCTTTAATTTCTTAGTGCTTTATAAACTTTTATATTAATCTGTGTATTATTATATTTGGAGGGCAAAGGGCTTATATATGTTGTAAATATATTTCTTCTAGTTCTTGAATTTTCATTGTGTATGTGTGAATTTCTTAATGAACAAAATGTAACTCTAATATTATCAAAATTACCACTTTATTTTCATGATCTGTGTTCCTTGTACCTTAGCTAAGAAATTTCCCCTTACCTCAAATTTTGAAAGTGGTTTTTCTGCATGCCTGCTAAGCTTTCCCCGTTACTGGGGGGGGCGGGGTAGGGGTGGGGAAGAAGGGCGGGAACCTCAGGATGATGTTTCCACAAAAGAAGAAAGCCCATCTCAGAAAGAGATGGCTGGAAACCTATGCTAAATTAACTACAGTCTCTTCCAAGCCAATCCCCCACACCACGAAGGAATGATTTCACTTGTAAAGATCTTCCATTCCCTGTAGGATGCCTGTGGATCTTGTACAACAGCCCAGAAGGAGTGTCCCATCCCAGCGGCGTGTAATGTGAACCCTGAACGGCAGCTGGAGGGCAGGCTCCGATACCAACAGACCTATCCTGAAACTTTTATGCATCTTTTTTTTTTTTTCCACCTCACACTCCCAGACACGTACACCATGTCCAGATAGGCAGCCTGGACTGTGCAATGGAGTAGCTGATAACTCCTCCACTGTATGATTTTACATTTGACACCAAAGCACTGACATCTGCTAACCTCAATTAAAATCACAGCCTCCTTTCTCTTGCTCTCTTTCATCTACTCAAGGACAGGTTCATTTCCATATTTGAACTTTTTTTCCTCTCTCTGCTCTAAAACTTACAACATGAGGCAAACAGGAGAGAAAGTACTGGAAGGTAAAGCTTTCAAAACTAAAAAATATTTCCATCTGCCTACCAGAGAAGTGTTCTATGATGCTCGTGGGGTGGCCACATATATCCCTGGCAGAATTTCTAAAATCACATGACCTTAGATACTTTTCTCCAGCATTCATACTTACTCTAGTTCGCCATGGCCATTGGAGGCATTGTAGTAATGAAATAAAGAAAGAGGCCATCTTGGCTATAAGAAAGTAGGGTGTAGTTGTAGTAGTTTAAGCCTATCAGCATGGGGAAGCAAACTTGGGGATGTGCCAGACTTAGCTGCAACAATAGGAATTAGATTCTTTGTCGAAATGCAATAAAATCTCCATTCTCCTCCCAATGCTCTCCCTTTACCATCACTGTAACAACTCATATCTCATAATAAGCAATCAGCACTCCCCTTGTCTCACTCTACTTATGGCACCACCAATCAGTGTGTAAATGGCCCAGGTGCCTCACGAGGTTTCCTAAGATTTCAATTTGTGTTTTTATCCCCAAAGATTAGCACACTTTTATTTGCAAAGACTCCCTGAGCAGAGAAAGAGAGAGAAAAGCTAAAACGTTTGGTGCCGGGCCCTGAGAGAACCTAGTCTGATGTGACCTAATCTGATGTGATACTAACAGGCTTCTCCATGTGATGGCACTCAGCGTTTATTTCTTCCATTTGGTTTCTGTTTCTCCCCCTGAGTATTATTTAAACATTTATATTCACTAAACTAAGCAACATACCAGTGACTTATTTCATGACTTAAAAACTGATTTCATGAATTATTGTATATCAAGCAGTTACATATTTTCCCCTCTGGCACAACAGGATAAAGAAATTATGTTGGGATATTTTAGGGGGAATCATGTCCCTCTCTGTCCTTTTTTTCCTTTTCCCAAGCTATGTTCCTCCCCTTAAGTTAATGAATTCTGAAGGCCTCTATTGAAATACACAACGGGGGTGTTGTCACTCAAAGTTCAAAGTGAGATCATGGTGTCTCTTAGACCTTGAAAAAGTCTTGCTTATTTTAAGGCTGTTATCTTTTTCAAAAAAGAAAGACTCGAAAAATCTTTCAAAAATCCTTTACCTTTCATTCTAGCTACCCAAGGCGATTCATTTTAATTCTGATTGTGCACTTTCCTTTGCTCTCCCTTAACAAATTTTAGAAAGGTGAATGTTCAGCTCCCTTAGAGAGTCTTTGTCTGGATCTGCAGAGCTTGGGCACCATTAGCCTGACTTCTCCCCTTATCAAAAGCAGCATGCCTGGGCTGCTGAGGGAGAGCTGGGTATAGGTGGTAAGGGCACACCAGCCACTCTTCTAGTCAGAGGGAGTCGGTGTGAGTATTTGTCCCTAGAAAAGTGTGGCAAGTCTCCCAAAAACATAAACCATGACCATAAAGTCTTCTGCCTGCAAAGGAAACAGTCTTCGCACTAATTTTCACCTCGGAAACTGAACAAGACTATGTTTTTTCTCCATGGACACAAGTCTGGACTCAATCAGTATAAGGAGACCATACAGGGTGATGTGGGGTAAGAATGGGCGAGAGACTGACGGATAGTAAGAGTTAAGAGTAGATGAAGGGGGTGAGGAGGACTCTTGGGAAACTGATTTTGGCTGTGGTTGCTCAGTCGTTCAGCAAACAACACCCTTCTAATAATGTTCTGTGTCAAGATAAAAGTAGAGTCTTTGAGGTCTCAGTGTGAAGATTTGGGATCCCAGATAGAAACTGGGTGACAAGGTCCAGCATCTGTTCTTGTGTCTGGAATGGGAGCTTCCTGGAAACACGTAGTTTTTGTAAACCAAGTCAATACTCAGATCACAACCTGAAAAAATAAAACTTTTTTTTTTTTTTTTTTGGCCAAAGTAGTCCACTCAGGTTTAAAGGGAACCGTCACTAATGCTTCTCTGTGGTGTTTTTCCTGTTGTTATTTATTGAGTCCTAGAGGCCAAGGCTTTGCAAACATGGTTTTAAAACTCGGAAAACAGAATGTTTTCCGGAGTAAGGCTGATCTAGCGCAGGGTCAGTAAGTTGAAAACAGGTCCCAGTGTGGTTCTTCTTGAAGTGGTTTTCTTCTTTTCACATGAAACTTTCTGACTTTTCACCTTTTATCAGCCACAGATTCCAGGCAGCTTACTTTTCAACAATCTTCACTCTGCTTCTGGTTTTTTACTTAAAGAAACAAAGACACCATTCCAGAATGTCTTGTATATAAAGGAATCAGCATCCTATTTAAGAGAAAGATTAAAATGCCAGCCATGAAGCAACTGAGATTCATAGATTTGAGTTCATGGGTGCCTCTTTCTTTTTCTTCCATTCACACTTCTGCCCACACCACTCTCCTTAACGGCTCCAGGGGTATGTCACGTTCATAAGTCACTTTTAAACTCTGGCCAAGTATTGATACCAGTGTTCTAATACTCAACCCCTAAGCATATGGGACTGCACAGAATTTTGAATAAGACTTGGCAACAAACTAAGGAGGAAGAAGAAAATAAATAATCATGGAGAAGATGAAAGCAAAACTAGTTATTCAACTTTCGTGTATTATTCAATCCTTTATTTATTCAATAAGCATTTATTGAGCACCCTCTAAGTGCCAGGAGCAGAGACACAATGGTGAAGGTGAATGGTATTCCTGGCTTTCTCTGGCACCGATGGTCCCACATAAGTTTGTGTTTATATTACAGAGGTTTATGGATCTCTCATCAGCCCTTGCTCCAAGGGATCCAAATTCCTCTTCACTTCCATACTCCTTTCCAAGAAAAACAAAGTCGAGGAGGAAAATGCTATACTATCACTTGGAATCTAATCCTAAATACCCAAGAGCTTCTAACTCTGGTTTCTGTCCAGCCTCCTCCTAGTCAGTCCTCACCAGTTTTCATTGTGAACTGCAGAGCTGCTGAATGCTGGAGCTTTACACATGGTGGGGGGGAGAGGGGGGGAGGGGAGTGGAGGAGTGAAGAGGGTGGGGAGGACTGTTCTCCATGTCAGCTACAAATTTGGAACTCTACCATCTACTCAATGGACACTTAGAAGCAGGGCCTCTAGTAGGGAGTAAAAATGTTTAGGTTCACAAAAAGCAGGATTTGAGGTTGGAAAGCACAGGAGATAATTCAGCTTGGAGAGGAAATAAGCAAAGCTAGACTTCAAAACAATATCTTCCTTCCTTTCAATATGTGTATGTGCACATGCATGCATTAAGGTAGCCAAGGCACTAATAGAGACCATATATATTTTACTGTTATATATTATAGACTGACATTATAGAAAATTCATTTAGGATTGTATAAGCCATGCTTTGTGGAAGAAATCTGGAAAACTACTTCTGCATTGAGAATGCCCATCTTCTGTGACATACAGGCTATATAAGCTTTTCTTTCTAAATATCCAAGATATTCTGGGTAATAAATGCCTTGAAAAGACTAGGAACTGGGAGCTAGGAGATGACTGAACTTGGAATTTTAAGCACTGGGACAAGTAAATAATTTTAGTTCACACTTCAACAAGACAATTCCTTGGGTACCAAAAAGAAGTTCTAGAGGGAAGATTGTAATGGGAAACTTCAGTTGAATGGACTGACGTTACAGAAGAGACTCTGATTCCTACCACCCATGATTTGGGGAAGGGACATTGTTTTTGGCCATATTATAGCTTCTGACTAATTCCTTCAAGTCTCTGGGCAGGCAATCTCCTTTTGTACAAATATGCTGAAAGTACAGGGAATTTGTAATTTGAGATAATGGTAGTACCAAATGAGGCAGATTAATGAGGTATCTGCATTTTCTACAGTGTTCAGCACTGCTTTCTTCATCCATTTCTCAATTATCTCTAATGAGCAACTTAAGAAGATTTATATTTTGTCACCTAATTTCAGACCAAGAGAGCTATTGTATCAAGATGGCACTAGCGGCATGTACCAGATTACTCATGATAGCAAAGGAATGAAGATCCCCAGGGTAGACTGTGCAAGAGCAAACCTGCCTTAGAAGTTATCATTTTCATTTTGTTAAGTCATATGTTTTTCTTTTTTTTTTTCATAGTGAACATTCGTTCCTTGGAAAATAAGAAAATTTGAAAAGAGAAATTGACGAGTGTCACCATCAAAGGACTGAGAAGTCTGGTGAAAGAATCCACAGGCTTCACACTTGAGAGACGGTTGGAGTAACTACTGGTGTTTACTTTGGAAAGAAAAAGATAAGGAGGTCATGAGCATTATCTTTATAATGTGAAAAGACCAGTAATGTGAAATAGGGATTGAACTTATTAGTCTATGTCAACTCAGAGAATGGACCTCAGGCAAGCATTTTATTATAAAAAGTCTAATAATCTTTAGTCTAATAATCAGGGTCGTTCTGTAATGGACCAGAAGAAGTTCCAGAGAAGTGGGGAGGCCTTTTACTGGAGGAATCCATGAAGACAGATAATCATTTGGAGGGGAATGGATATAACAGAAGAGAAGACTAGCAATAGTCCTAAGTTAGAATCTATTCGGTGCTAAGACTTTTCATATCTTGTATCATTTAGCACCTGCCTCACTCAGGTGGATATTATTTTCCCAGGTTACAGATGAGGACACTGAGGCTCAGAGAAATGAAGTCACTTGCCTAAGGTGACCTGGCTAAAAGTGAAAGCCAGGAGTAGACTCAGCTCCATTGGTCTTTTTGAAATAATTGTCTTGAGATAGAAGAAACAGATGAGGAGTGAGTTCAGTTGTTTATAACTGCTGCTCACTAAGTTACTCTCTAAGTCTAAATGTAGAAGACTTGTAATCATCAAGAGCAGACTTAGATTGAAGAGCCTAAGTAACATCATTTTGAAATTAAGGCCTCCATTAAGAGCAACCTCGGGCTGCACGTAGCCCCAATTCCTCAGATTGCTCAAGGCTAAAGCCATCCTCGGACCGCCCTCAGGTCAGTTAATCAAAAAAACATTCCTGCGGTCTGAGTCAAGGCTGGGAACTGTAGACAGTTATTCTGTACAAACTAGCCAATTTCTCACCGCTTGCCTGAACCCCACATGGGCCCTTTGAACTCACCTCAGAATTGGTCATTTCCAAAGGATTCTCAAAAGTCATGATTGGGTCCCACCAAAAGTAATGAACACCTCACAGATACTGAATGGTCAAAGCTGTACAAAGGGGTGCTGTACAACTGTAATTGGTGCTTATGTGATGATGCTATGTGTACTGTAACACCCCCATACCTTACTCCTTAAAAACCCTGTTCACTATTGTTCTAGGCTTCACCTTCTGCCACTACACCGGTAGGTGGGTGAGCCCCTGCTCGAGCTTGTAATAAAGACCCTTTTGTACTTGCATCAGTGTCAGCTCCTTGGGGGGGTCTCAGGGGACTCGCGAATCAGGCACAACAAGATGTCATGCTGGCCCTGATGTTTGCTGGCTAGCAGAATTTTGTCGTTTTATTTATTCTCTCTGTGCCTATTTCTTCATCTCTAAACTAAAGTAATAGCCATACTTTTCTTATAATTAAGCTGTAAAAAACAAAATAGAACACTGACTGGCACATGCTATGTGCTCAACACATTTCAGCTATTATTGTTTATATTATCAGTTGGAACTAAGAAGACTAGTCTCAATACATTTGAGCATCTACTATCAAATAGGAAACACCTAATCACATATCTACATCTGCCCTATTTATTCAAATTTTGTGTGTCTTCTCCTGAAGGCTATGCAACCATGCCCTCTCACTCACTCCACCACTACTCAATGACCAAGAACATCAGAGCCAGGAAAACTGACCAACATTTCTGGGCTCTCACCTCCATGCTCTACCATTCCAGCTATGGAATGGGCTAGCCATGATGCTCCCAGCCCCATTTAGGCCATACTACTCTGCATAGCTCTTTTGATCACCTTCCCATGTAGGTTGGACCCCATCTTCTGTGCTAGCCAATATAAGCTAAGAAAGTTCCTAGGTTAGGTTGACTACCCAGGACCATGAGGTACCTCCTGTCTGATGCTGAGCCTCTGAGGTACATGGAAGAGTGTGGCCAGCATCTATTCCATGCTTACTCTATGCAAGGAACTGAGCTAAATATTCTACCAAAGGGATCTTATTCATGTCTCACAGCAATACTTCAAGATAAATACTAAGACTATCCCCAGTTATAGATGAGAAAATTCAGGTTCAGAGAGGCCAAGTAACTTAACTAAGGTTAAGTCATATAACTAACTACCACATGACAGAGACTGTATTGTAGCTCTTTCTGGCTATAAAGTCCAAGCTTTAGGCCACCATGTGGTAACTGTTCTTAATTAACATAACTTCTTAGAGTCAGGGTGGGCAACTTTTAGGCACAAGGGCTATGGGAGGGACAGGGAAGAGGAGCTTATGAGAAGCATTACTTCATAATTCAAAATAAAGAAACTTTATTGAATCCCACAGGAGAAATGCATATGTTCAGCATCATGAAAACCTTTTTCACTTAGTATGTATGAGTGGTGGAGTCTTGCTTCCAATCTGTTGTCCTGAAAGTAGATGGCCTCTGGAAGCAGTTCTTGCTTGCTTGGATCTCAGTCCCAGCCTGGGTCATGTTCAACTTCACCATGTGCTTCTGGACATTATGACTTGGATTTCTCCCATCACATTCTAGCAGAGACCATTCCCCTCAGTCATCTCAGCTTCCTCTCCATCACCCTACACACTACTGAGCTCTTACAATGCTTTGTGGCTAAGCATCTCTAAGTTGTGACTATGTCATCCCAGTCAATATAACTGATTTTCCTGGAAAGTTACGTGCATGTAAATCGACTCAAGGAGAATAAACAAAGATGGAAATTTGGCCTAATGATGCATTTTGTATCAGTCAATGTATCATACAGAGGCATGAAACAAAGAGCATTTCCTGGATACTTTGCAGATTTATTAACAAATAACCTTAGAATAACAGACTATTTACAAATTCGTCCACTGGGTTTAAAGAAACTACAAGACATAGTGCAGTGACCCAGGTTTAGTAGCAGGGACTCTGTGGTAACAAAAGGATGAGAGAAGAAGGTAGTTCTTAGGCCCAAGGTGGAAAAATCTGTGTAGAAAAAGCTTCTTTGAGAAGAGCAGAATCCTTCTGTTGAAGAATACAGGCAGTCTTGGTAAAGGCTTGTAGCCTTTGTGGTAGCTACAAGTATTAATATCCTGGCCTTATTCTTCTCGCACCTTCTTCTTTCCAGCTATAACTTCCAAACCGTACGTGAACAAGAGAATTGCACTTGATAACTTCCCAAGGCAGAAAATAGAGTAGAGAAGAAAGAATCATACATCTGGGAAGTAACAGAAAACCATATGTATGAAAACAATTATGCATATAATTACACATCACAACTGCCTAGTTTATTAAAACTTCTAAAAAGTGTTATAAGAGGTATGAATAAAATGTTATTAGAGGAGAAGCATGCTGTCCCTTCATTCAGATCCTTCTTTGAACATCTTCTTTAGAGAGAACTGGTTCTCCTGCAGTGCAAGAGAATTAGAGTAAGACCAGTTTCCAACTTGGCCAACCCAAAACTGACAGATATGCAGATGAGTCAATGATACACAATGTTAGGGATTGAATTATATTCCCTCAAAATCATACTTTGAAGCCCTAAGCTCCAAAGGGTCATTAGGAGATAATTATAACTAATGAGGTTGTAAGGGCAGGACCCTAATCTGATAGGACTGATGTCCTTATATGAAGACGAAGGGACACCAAATCTCTCTCTCTGTCTCTCTGTCTCTCTCTGTCTCTCTGTCTCTCTCTCTCTCTCTCAGAGCACAGAGAAAAGATCATGTGAGGATATGGCAAATCTGAAGAGAGGTCTCACCAGAACCGAAACCTGTAACACCTTATCTTGGACCTCCAGCCTCCAGAACTGTGAGAAAGGAAATGTCTGCTGGTTAAGCCCCTCAGCCTATGATATCTTAACACCCATGGCTTCTGAGATTTGTCATTAGAATTAAAAAAAAAACTTTTTAAAAGTTAATTTATTTAGTTTGAGAGAGACAGAGACAGAGAGAGATGGAGGGCGGGGAAAGAGCAGAGAGAAGGAGAGACAGAATTCCAAGCAGGCTCCACACCATCAGTGCAGAGCCCGATGCAGGGCGTGAACTCACAAAACACGAGATCTGTCATTAGAATTTTTGTCAGCCCTTGCATGTTCCATTCAGCCCATCTCTGTAAGACTCTTGGCAGTGCATTACACAGATCCTCCCTAGAACTAGCAAGTAATTTCACCCCTGATGCTCACCCCCCATTGCTTTTCTACTTTCATCCACAAACCAGAAAATGTAGAGGGCAATACCTTCCAGTCCTTGAGCACTGTACTGTCACCAGCTAGCCAAGAAGTAGGCCATTAGAAAAAATGGATTTTGTTAGTCATAACCTAAGACATTATAATGTACGGTTTCTGTGTATCTTCTTGATCATCACAATATGGCCTTTTGGCTTCTATCCTCTGAAATTATCATTTGATTCCCTTAAACATACCCTGTAGATTATAATGTTATTAAGATCATAACATTGGAATTTATAATGTAGTCTCATGATCCACTCTCCCTACCCTGCCATGACATTATAATCTGGAAATTGGCCTCTGACTGCTGCTTTGAACATGAAAATGAAGTCTCATGACCATCCTCCTTGGATATTATAATGCAGCCTCTAGGCCAATGTCTTATGACATTATGTTATGGCTTTGTGGTCACCAACTTGGACATTTTAATTCAGTCTACTGGCCACTGTCCCTGAAATTTAATTTTAATAAACAGATGAATACCTGGGGTTTCATTTTGCCTATTTCTGGCTTGCTCTCCTTTCTCTGTGCCCCCCACTTCTTGTCATTCCAGCAGACCTCGTGGCACAGCCTGCATGAATTATGATAAGATGCAAAATCTGAGACTTGAGCATGCTGGCAAGTTTGATTATGTTTTCTACAATCCCGACAAATGAGTGGAATAACAGATTTATCTATCTGCAGGATATAGTTAGGAAATGTATTTCCTTAAAAATATCAAAATGTCAGTGCAAGATAAAGCATCTAGACTGTTCAATTCATCAACATTCTCTCTTATCCTTTTAATTTAGAGGATGGAAATGTCAGTTGTGACCAGTGCCTCCTGGATCAATATGACACTTCAGAGCTCCACGAAGAGACTTACAAAGGCGGAATGTGACGATCCGGGGCACCTCCTTACTCTTGGACTTGAGTCTCTGGTGCTGACGATCTGCAATGGCTAGTCAGGAGAGGCCCTTGGTGCTGCCACAAGCAGAGGCCTCCACCTGGCTACCAGGGTCTCTCCAGCCTTCACAACAACCAGGGAATGGGGAGAAAGCAGACACAACTGCTCACCAATGCTCTATACCTTCAGTTGTAATTTCAGGCTTGACCGAGAAGTCTTAGAGCATAATTTCTCTGACCTTGAAGCTTAAATAAATGTCCAGGTTTATATTTTCTAATTTCCTCCTTCCAAGCATTAATGCAGGTCTCCTTGTTGAGATGCAGTCGATGTCACAGGAAGGGAGCACATCTGTATGCCCACTGCTCAAAGTTAAGCATGCCTGAATATGCCATGCTCTGCTTGGGTGCTGGGACTGGCTCGTATCAGTGGTATTTACCCTCCTTGTGAGGAAGCGATAAAAGAGCAGTTGAAGCTGCAGACCTGCTCTCATTTGGGGACTCTTGGACAAAGGGGATGAGAATAAACACCCTTCTCTGAGCTGCAGGCACTAAAGTAAACAAGAAACTGCCCTCGCCCCCCAACTTCCCTCCTTGGGGAACAAGTCTTAGAAAACAAGTTTTGTCCATGATTGATAATTTGGGGCATTTTCTTTCATAGTGTCCTCAGTCTTAAAGGAAGATATTCTAATTTCCCAGGGATAAACGGAAAGATTGATTCAGACTCTATTTCTGGGTTTTCACACTAAAAGTCTGCGTGCAAAGCTTAACCTAATGCCCCAGTGACAGAAGTGTACTCCTGGTGGAAGACAGCATCACTAGCCATCTCAGAAGGACAACAGAATAACCACTGGTAACAAGAGAGCAAAATAAGAGAGAGGGCGAGCAAGAGAGTAGGTTGTTGGAGAAGAGCAATAAAAATCCCTCTAGGATAGCAGTGTGACACCAGCACAGAGTATGTGGAAGCCCCTGCCCCACCCACCCCGGAGTGAGAGGGAGCGGCCTTTTCTTCTTGAACTTTAACCCAATCAAAAATGTGATATCAGGAACACCTGGTTGACTCAGTCGGTTAAGTGTCCGACTTCAGCTCAGGTCATGATCTCACAGTTAGTGGGTTCGAGCCCCCGTCGGGCTCTGTGCTGACAGCTAGCTCAAAGCCTGCTTCTAATTCTGTGTCTCCCTCTCTCTCTGATCCTCCCCTACTCACGCTGTCTCTCTCTCTCTCTCTCAAAAATAAAACAAACATTAAAAAATTTTTAAAAATTGATGTGATCTGATGATCACATCAACTTATTAGTGGTGCAGTATCTATTGAAGGCCCATATCAATTAATTCTGTATAGTAAGTGACCTTGTACTGAAATACCTCCAGAATTCCCAGGAGCACAGGAAGATATTAACTACCCTGAATGAGAAAGCATGACTGTGCTAGATCACTTGTTAGAAACAGCACTGTTTGCCGTATTCTCTGCTCTCTCCTATATCACAAGGACTGCAAGCCTGGGGGCTGCATTTCCTAACCAGCCAGGTTCTGGTTTAGATTCTGTCCATGAGAGGCAGTCATGTGAGAGATGAAAGGTAGACGAAAGCTGGAGTCATCTTGTTTTAGTGGCAGATACAGGAGATGCCTGGGTTTCAGCTGATGGTAGAGAGGCACCAGGGTTTTGGAATATATTTTAGCGAATCACCCACATTGGTGCTACACGCAGGCAAGATAATTTGTGGTGGTTTCTGATTATTCTATGATGTATTCATTTTCTAGAAACCACTAGAAACTTTTCCTATTACTCCTCCAGTCCATTTAATGGTGTAGCAGCTTTCTATATGAAATATTTCCCTGCTTGCAATCTCACAGTGCTTTCTGTTTTCCTGACCAAAATCCCATTTGAAAAAAGGACATTACCGGAATGAGGGTGAGGGGAATGAGTCAGGAAGAAGAAGCCATTGAAAGGAGGAGAAACACATTTGGGGACTTGATCACAACTCTTCGGTGACACAGATCTCGAATCTTGTTGATACCCTACCCTTTCCACATATGACATTGAGCTACTTGTCTGGGAAACTATCACTGTATTCTTGTAAAAATAATTGGTTCAACTGGTTTACATCCTCCTCCCACCCCCTCCCACCCTCATCCCTACTTTGTTCTTTATCTTAAAAAGGAAGGAAGGAAGGAAGGAAGGAAGGAAGGAAGGAAGGAAGGAAGGAAGGAAGGAAGGGTGAGAGAAAGAAAGGGAGGGAGGAAGGAAGGAAAAAAGGAAGGAAGAAGAAAAGAAGGAGGGAAGGCAGGAAGGAAGGAAGAAAACATCATTCTAGCAAAGAATCATTGTTCTTTGTTATAAATTAGTCCTTGCTCCTCTTTCCACCTTCACCTTTCTAAGGAATTATAATTACTTATATATTCCATCTTCATTTGGTTGTTTCCAGTGATTATACTAGTTGTTTATTTTTTCTGGAGTTTTCCAACTCTCTGGATCTATTGTAAATTATAGTAAACAGACTAGTATTATCCCCACATGAAGACACATAACAGGTATTCAATCAACAATTTGCCGAATTTAGATTTAATGGCAGAAGTTGTTATGAATCCTCCTCTTGACAATATCTCACATTTTACTGGCCTTTACGGCTAAATTAGCACATCAAACTAATGTTGCCACAAAGCACTCTATAATTCTGAGCTCCATGGCTCACTCTTGATTAAAATTAAAAGCTCTGAGCTCACTGTTTCATGCAGTTTAATCTGGGTTATTGTGAGACACAACACCTTCTACTCACCTACAGTGAAGCTGATTATTCCCTCTTCTCCCAACCATTAAAGTCTCTAGAGAAGATAAGATGTCCTGGAAACTGGACAACTTCACTGAGGCCTTTCTCCTCCAGAGCATGTATGGAAGAGTCCAACTGGCCCATCTTGATGGAGGTTCCTACTCACTATGAAATATATCCACTTCTCTTAGCATGGAAGGAGAGTAGTTATGTCACCAGGGAGTGGTGAATAAAGTCCTAGGCCAAACATAATCCAATGTACCAAAACATCATAACAAGTCCACACTTTCCATTTGAAGAATAGTAATTTTCTCAACTATGAAATTTTACTTTTCTAATATTTTGTGAAGGAACTGATTAATCTCTATCATCTCACTTCATGATACAACGACAGAGTGGTGAACTAACAGGAATCACAGTTCATTGACATCGGGATGTTTGTCTTCTGATTATCATAATTTCCTAGAGTAATGTGTTCATAATGCTCTTCTTCAGTAAAATTATTTGAGCATTTTCCCAACATGTGTTTGTGTGTTTTTAATATATGTATACATGCACTTCTTTTTTTTTTTTTTTAAATTTTTTTTTAATGTTTTTTTATTTATTTCTAGGAGAGAGAGAGAGAGACAGCGTGAGCAGGGGAGAGTCAGAGAGAGAGGGAGTCACAGACTGAAGCAGGCTCCAGGCTCTGAGCTGGCAGTCAGCACAGAGCCCGACGCGGGGCTCGAACCCACGAACTGCGAGATCATGACCTAAGCGAAAGTCGGATGCTTAACCGACTAAGCCACCCAGGCGCCCCTATGTATACATGCACTTCTATACTAGCATGTTATGAGTATTACAAAACATACACAAAAATGTAAATTTTGAAAGGTTAAGATGAAATAAGTAATATTTTTATTTTTTTAATGTTTATTTATTTATTTTGAGAGAGAGAATGTGCACATGCAGGAGTGGGACAAAGAAAGAGAGGGAGAGAGAGAGAAACCCAAGCAGGTTCTTCACATTAGCACAGAACCTGACATGGGGCTCGATCCCACAGATCCCACAAACTGAGATGATGAGCTGAACCAAAATCAAGAGTCAGACACTTAACTGACTGAGCCACCCAGGTGCCCTAAAAGAAACCATATTTTTAAATATTTTGTTTATCATGTAGGCTTTGTGCTGTCATTAGCTAATACATAGCCAAAATATAGGCTCAGGGTAAAATTTCTCTATATCATCTTAGGGTAAAATTTCACTATATCATATTATTTTTAAAGATATTTACAGGGTGCCTGGGTGGCTTAGTCAGTTAAGCATCCAATTCTTAGTTTTGGTTCAGTTCATGATTTCACAATTTGTGAGTTTGAGCCCCACGTCCAGCTCTGCACTGGTGGTGTAGAGCCTGCTTGGAACTCTCTCTTTCCCTCTGTCTCTGCCTCTCTCTCTCTCTCTCTCAAAATAAATAAATAAACTTTAAAGAAATAAGTAAAGATATTTAAAATAACCTCTGGGATGGTTTTTATGGTTTTTCTTTGGCTGATTATTCTCAAATCTTATTATATCATCGCACCTTTTGCCTTTTAATGTTGGTAACCAAGGGCTCATTCTTCAAGCTCAAGAGGCAATGTCCACACTGTCATCTTACTTATCACCATTGTCTTTTGCTTGCAATCAAAGTAGTACATTCATCTTTACACAATCTGTAGTTTCTTCTTCTTTTTTTTAATGTTTTATTTATTTCTGAGAGAGAGAGAGACAGCGTGAGCAGAGGAGGGACAGAGAGAGAGGGAGACACAGAATCTGAAACAGGCTCCAGGCTCTGAGCTAGCTGTCAGCAGAGCCCGACGCGGGGCCCGAACCCACGAACCATGAGATCATGACCTGAGCTGAAGTCGGACGCTTAACCGACTGAGCCACCCAGGTGCCCCAATCTGTAGTTTCTTTACAGGAATTTTTAAAGCCCTTTGTCCTTTATGGAAAGCTAGTTTGGTTAAAACTAGGTAGGTGGCAAGTCCACTAAATTAGGCACACAGAAACTGTAAAACATCATCATATACCAAAGGTGAACAAAAGGCGAAGCAGTACTGTCAACTCTTCCCTATTTCGGAAGCCTAATAGTTCATTAGCTATGAGGTGGGATCATCTGACATGTGACCTAGTAAAGACATCAATGTCAGTTCATACATTAAATATTATTAAAACTTCAGTTCTGTTCTTTTTTGATGAAATATACTGTTTTCTGTCCATTTCATAATGGACGATCGTGATCTTGAGCAACCCAGAGTATATATACCCATTTGGAAACCACTTACCACGTGGTTCATGGCCCAAGAAGACAATATTGTTTTGTCTTCCACCAATTTCTGACTTGGTCCACTGCCCCCTTCTGGCTTTAAACAATGGCTGCACTTTCTCCATTCTTCCATGATATCCATCGTGAAATGTGTTCATTTCACATGAACTGAAAAATATGTTTGTAATGCACCTATGAGCCAGCATTCTATCTAGAAAATTTGTCTTTCTAGTAGTATCTGTGAAAAACCCAAACCCAAAGGACTATTTTGACTTCTGTATTCAGAGTTCATTACTATGTGCCTCAGCAGAGTATGAGAAAGAAAAGGTAAAAATGTGTCTTTGGGGTCAGCTGATGAGCAGTGAGGAAACAGACAAGAGTGCAAGATGGATGGCCAGCCTTGTTCTCAGAGCAGGACCTGAGGGAGGGAATGCACACACCTGATTCCAGGTTTCCTGGCGTGCTCGGACCCACACACTAATTGCCACAGAGTATCTGGAACTCCTCACAGGCCACTCTAATGAGCCACCATAAGGACTTCACTCATTATGACAGATGAGTAACACTCCTCTTCAGAACTCTCACTTATAGTCACCAGCGCTCCCACTTCTAGCTTCAGCTTTCCACAGCAATCTTAAAGACCCACAGAAGGTTAAGGGGAAATCGACATTGTTATTTAACTCCTCTGGCTAGGGTGCTTGGAATGAACTCTGAATGCATGAGGGTCATTAACATAAAAAGAGATTTAAAACTTTATATTGAAGTCAATGAGCGGTTAAAGAAGGTTTGTGCACATGAGCATGACATAATCAGACCTGTGTTTTCGACACAGCTCTGGCAGTGGCTTTCTTGAGCGAATGCCAAATGGTTAAAGTTCATTCTCTTGAAACACCCACAATTTTCTGAGTTTCTTGCATCCCTGAGTTTAACTAAGTGCCCCTTTGAAAGTACATGCTCTCTTGTCAGCAGTTTTGGTCGTCTCTATAGCATTTTTGGTTTTCTCTGTTGCCCATCTGCAGGTCTGGGGGAATCACACAGTCCTATACCATGGGCCCATACAGAGGCCCCAAGGAAAATAAGAGCTCAGGTCAAGACTCTGTGACTACATACTGAGTTCCCAGGCCTCTGGAAACTTCCCTACCACATGCCTTCTTTTATTTTCCACAGGAAAGAGCCTGTGCCTGTTTTTCTACACTGACATCAGTCCTCCCAGTAATAGACTTAGAAATAGGTTCTCACAACAAATAAGAGCTTCCATGTGTGACAAGGAGGGGAAATGTGGTCAGGAAACATATTGCAGTTGCAAGAACTTACCGTCAACAACCACAAGGGTGAAAATGAGCTGAAAATATTTGAAAGATCCTGTCACTGTTATTTCAATGAATGAGTTTTGGTAGATATAAATTCAACAGCTTGCTTGTGAAAACTCTTATCTAGATGGGTATCTCTCTTAGCCGTCAAAATAATCAAGGAAAGAAGAATCAAAAAGGAAGAAAGGAAGGAGAGAAAGGGAGAAGAGGAAGCATATTTCTCTGATTCTATAGTATGCACTGGGTCCTGTGATGGGCACTTTCTCATATGTAATTTACTTATTCCCTACAGTAGCCCAGTGGAATCAATATTCATACCTTACCAATTTTGGGTAAATGTGATCGTATTAATCAAAATTGAAGAAGCTGAACATAATATGATCCAGAAAGGTAAAATTTCATTTTCCCTTCTAAGTCTTCATTGAAAATCTCTCTCCTTGACTTTTAATAGCCCAGATTCCTTCTACTTAGAAGTTGCTTCTGTTGTCTACCTCAAAATGTACCTTGATCCACTTAATGCTACTGTTTGGAAAACTGCAATCCTGAGCTACCTTCTCATGAACAAGGCAAGGCCCCCCTCTCCAGCAGTCTCTTTAGCTACACCAGGCTCTCTGGAGATACTCTCTTCTCCATCTCCCATACTCGTCTACCTTCTCTTCATGGTAAGATGCATGTTTTGATCCAAGGAGTAGGGACAAAGTAACTAAAACTGAAGAATGAAACACAGAAGGCTTTCTGATAGTCCACCCCCGCCCCCATACTATTCAAGCATTACTTCCTGCTCTCCCTAAACACAAATCCTGACTTCCAGCTGCACTGAGCACCCTGACAGACTTCATACTTCCAGACTCTTCTCACAATGCTCCTACCAGCTGAGATCCCTTACCTCATTTTCCCCTCTACCATTACGACAGCTGATACATGACTACCCTTGGAAGCCCTCCTTAATTCCCCAAGGAAGTCACACAGTACACTCAGATTGCGTTCTCACTGCATTTTTGTTGCTTTGTTCCGTAATTATTTATGTCCATGCTCATGAACAATGAGCTACTAGAGGGCAGTGTACTTATCACACTTGTCTCCAGATCTTAAGGTGACAGGACTCAGTAAATATCCTCCCACTGCCTGAGGGAATGGATGAAAAGAGCCACTGGGATCTCCACAGAAAGACTAGTACTGTGTACGTGAAACTGCATCCCAGGGCCCAGAGCTTTTGGACACCCTCAGAGGAAGGTTTGCATTTGGTGACCTGGCTGTTGCTAAGGGAACTTCTAACTATTATTATTCTCTGGGTAGCAATGGCAAAGGAACATAAAATCTATTTCGTGGAACAGCAAACAGCAATAGGCACCTTGAGGATTTGGTACCTCAGACCCATGACATAAACCTGACATTTTACACAACTATGTCACGGCCACAAACACCCCAACTGCCCACTTCTTTTTGAAACTCACTTTCATTCCAAATTGTTCTCCACAATTAAGCTGACATGTAGGTTCGAATTCCAATAAATGCTCCTAAACTTAGAGAGGCCAGTAAGACTTAAAGCATTTAATTTAAGAAGAAACAATGGAGAATCACCCTTCAGACTAATGACCTTCTAATAACTGTGGGAAAGAGGATTAGGCAGTGCAAACTGTACATAACAGGTAGCTCAATAAATGCTCATTATTCTCTTATCCCCAAGAGTTCTTGGACAGTAGAAGCGAAACCAGCTTGTTCTAACAGGTGTCAATACGGTTATGACAGTGGCGGCAAAAAGCAATTGATGGAATCTCAGGAGTTCCAGAAATCTCCAGTGCACTCTGATGAGAAGGGTATTTTCACTCCAGAGTGATTCAATTATTAAAATAAATGAGAAGTCGATGTCATTCACTTCACGATTTCTAGCTGGTTTCACCATGAGCACATCCGTGGATGGGAGCAAACCCTGGTCAGAAAGACAAGAACCCCAAAAGAACTACTTTCTGGAAGGTTTTGATGGACACTGACATCAGGAATTGGGATCCTTCTCTCAATCAGATGTCCTGGCACCAGGCCCATGTGCACCCTGACTGCCCTCTCACAAGGTCACTAGGAAGGGAAAGGAGTTAACCCTGAATATTCCACAGCCTGCATTGTGCCAAATGTTCCCCATGATTTTTTAAAAAAATTTTTAATGTTCTTATTATTTTAATTTTTGAGAGAGAGAGAGGGCAGGGGGCAGAGAGAGGGGGAGACACAGCATCTGAATCAGGCTCCAGGCTCTGAAATGTCAGCACAGAGCCTGATGCGGGGCTCCCACTCACAAACCTCAAGATCCTGACCTGAGCCAAAGTCATACACTCAACTGAATGAGTCACCCAAGTGCCCCTTCTATGCTTTTTCTCATCCAGTAACACACAGCTGTGGAAAAAGAAGCCCCCAGCCATAGGTACTTTCACTCCGGCCACTCCACTGGCTCCAGCCCAAAGGTATGTTCCCTTTTTGTGAGCACTCTAAAGTTGTTTTTGGTTCTTGTTTTGCAGAAGGCCACCCGCTGGTTTGGACCTCTCCGTGTAAGGACATGCTGACCTGCTCTTGCCTACACCTGAAGACTAGACAAAAGACCTCTGTGGTTGTTTCCAGCTCTTTGTAGTCCTGCTGTCTGCCTGGCACGGTAGAAAGTCCTCTTGGCAGAGCTATTTGTGCAGGCCACGATCCTACACTAGCCCAGCAGCCATCGTTCCCACTAAAACTTATATGAGTGGTGTCCCTCACTGTCTGCAGGGCTGTCATGGCAGTTCTATATTTGGATCCCAGGGTGTATAGCGATGCCTCATATTTGGACAGCACAGAGGAATAGATGATCCTGTGCCCTCTGAAATAGATCCTCCCTGAATTGTAAACAAGAATCAGGAACTAAGGGTCAATAAAGACAACTGTCCCCGAGCAAGGTCTCCCTGGAAAAGGCCCTCAGTTTCCTGTACCCCATGTGCTCTAGGGCTATGGCAAAATCAAATGAATGTTTCCTTATTGCTATATCATATGTGTCACATCATACAGGTGAGGAAGTCAGCATGGAGCCCCTGGAGAGGCATATGGATGGATCTCAAGAATCATCAACCCTGTGGATGTTATATAAGATGTTTTGCCTGTATGAATATATCTGTGTTTTTTTTAAGAAGAGAAATTTTTTCATCCATTCTCAGTGGGTTGTAAAACACATAATGGTTAGCAACTAGAAGTCTGAAGGTAATTCAGCTCTCATAAGTGCATTTGGACACTATAACTCGTCACTGTTTGGTAGTTTATGGGGTTTACCAGTTGCTTTTGTCCTCGCGGATTAGGAAGCCCCGACAACTTTTTTGTCTTTCTTTTACTACACTTGAATTTCTCTTTCCCCACTTCCTGTGTCCCTCTCCAGGCTTTCTATTTATCTATGTGCAAACACAGCTGCTGGCCCAAATTATCACGCAAAAGAAACATTTCATTTCTCATTCTGGGAGTATTAATGGCAATAGAGTCTGTATGCTTATCTTGTCTGTGTCCCAGGAACATGAGACGCCTCCAACAAGGCAGGTTTTCTTTTTAAATAAAGCAGCCTCACACTTGTCATATTCCTCCCTGACAGAACGGTTTATCTTCCCAAGCTTGTGTGCCCTTCATCCTCTGGAAGGCATTTGCAGCCAGGAGAAGATGCCCACAGCAGGGCCAGCCGCTTGAGTCCATGCTTCACACTGGTCCCTTTGTCACCCTTAGTAATTTACTGGAGTTTTCTGAGTACAGTAAGTGTCTAAATGGGAAGGCAAAGCCTTCACCAAGTCTCCTCACAAATGTGCACAGAATACTCTCCTGTAATAAACTTCCTAAACTGGGGCACAAAATAGTAGTATCTATGGGTGGTTTTCTTTTTCCAATTTTTTCTGCAGTCTGATTTTTTTGTGCAGTGTCTGTTGGAGGATAGAGTAGCTGTGGGCTACCAGGATATATATTTCCCCATCAATGCAGCAAAATGTACAAGCGATTGATTACGTAAAATGCTTGATTAGGTAAAGAACAACTAGCTCAACACTGTGAGATTGCTGTATAGTTTTTAGGTTTGCATAAACATTTTCAGTTGTTGATCTTCACAACAACCTTATCAGGGTAGCAGAGAGTGGGATGTTAGTATCATATTACATAGGCAAAGACGTCTTGAACAGCATGAAATTTACCTTCTATGCTAATAGCTAAGAAAGATCGCATTTTCTTAAATAAAATTCCAGGGTTTATCCCATGAGGTGTGCACCGTGTCACAAATTTTAGAGTATATAGATTCAACATTAATGGACCTACAACCACACTTTGACAAGAAGTCTCAATTTAGTCTGCAGGTTTCAAAGATAAGAAGGTAGAATTTGCAAGGACCCAGGTGTTATAACTTTAGGATAATTATAAAATCCTAACAAACATCATAGTCTCATAAGATCTTTTTCTGAAGTCATGAATAATCAAAGTAGTTACAAAAGTGAATCCATATTCTCCTTCGCCTCTCAAAAGAACACGAAGAGGAGTCCAGGTAATATTTCACAGCAGTTCCTTTGAGGACACTAGGGGCCTCTACACCCAAAATCCCAGAACCCACAGCCACTTCAGAGTAGCATCCACAGTAGGCTCCCAACACCCCTTCCGGAACTCAAGAGATGGCTATTTCTCTCTCTTTACTTCACTCCTGTAGACATCCTCTTCCCATTTCTTCTTGTGTCCGCTGACACAGAATTTCTGACGTCTCTGATGTCTGACTTCTCTCCTAAATATCAACCCAAAGGCAACATAGAAGCAAATGGAGTGAGAAAAATAAACAAGAGAATTTTGCATTCTTTCTGGTGGCCCGTGCAATTATCCTGCAGATGCAGGTACATCGCAGGGACAGTAAAACAAGAAAAAGAAGTATCTTTGCATGCTAATTAAAGCATTCCACTTCTTCCTCTTCTTAACCCCAAGTATTTCTCAGTTCTCTATTACATATTTTATTAAATCATCTGATTCAGCCAACGCTATTTAGATTGTTGTGGATAGAACTCCTGTTTATTGAAACTAAAGTCATTTCATGGTTAATCATTTCATGTTTCATGGGCCCTTTTCCTTTCTCTGTTCTAATACAAATGGCAGCACTAGTCAGTCCTCAGCACCCCAAGGACCTCAGTTCCCCAGTCTTTCTCACCCTCCAATTCCTCTGCTAATGAGTGTAAGCGAAGCTTCAACTGCCAAGACAAAGACTCTGCTGCCCTGGGTACTGATAGGCTTTAGGCTTCTGTGCAAATGCAGATGGAGAGGGAACTTGAGGGCACAGAGAGGGACAAAAAGCTACTATTCTTAGCAATTTGCAGAAAAGAACATTGAAATGGGCAAGAAACATACAAAAGATGCTCAATCTCACTGGTAATTAGAGAAATTACAATTCGAGCCACATACCACATTATTCTATATCAGCAAATCAGCAAACATTTTAAAGTATGACAGTTCCAAGTAATGATGAAGGTGCAGAGACATGGAGACACGGGCAACACCGTGGATGGGAACGTGAACAGGTGCCACCACTTAAGAAACTATTGGGAAATGTTTAAAAAAGTTGAAAAGTTAGACACCCGACCACCTAGCAACCCAAACAGCATATATATTCTATAGTTCATCTTAAAATGGTGTCATTAGGATCTGTACATAAAAATGTTCACAGTTGGGAGGCAAACCATGAGAGACTCTTGAATGCCAAGAACAAACCGAGGGCTGATGGGGGTGAGGGAGAGGGAAGGGGGGGCGATGGGCATGGAGGAGGGCACTTGTGGGAATGAGCATCAGGTGTTATATGGAAATCAACTTGACAATAAACTATTAAAAAATGTTCACAGAATAATAGATAAGCAAATTGTAATATATTCATGTAGTGAAATACCATATAGTACTGAAAGTAAATGGACAGAGCTAGAAAAATCTACATGAATAAATAAGAAGTCTTAAAAACAGTGTTGAGGAAAACAACAAGGCAAGTTGTAAAAAAAATATTTTCAGTATAATACAATTCACATGAAGTTGAAAAAGCTGCAAATTAATACCACATATTCTTTATGGATACCCAGATAGTAGTAACGGCATAAAGAAACGTATGAGTGTGATAACAACAAATCCAAATACTGCCAACTGATTAGGGGTATGCAGGGGCCTCACTATGTATGAAGTTTCTCATGACTTTTTATTTTAAAAATCCCAGTGCCTTGACTATATGTTGGATCTGACCATATTAACCACAGCTTGACTCCTACCACTCAGCTGGGTTCTGGAACTTGGGTTTGTGGCCCTGGCACTGGTAGGAGGGAGGGTGGAGTGGTCACTGCCAGAGGAAGCCAGGTGAAAAGGTCTGTTAAGTTGGATGTGTTCCATTGGTCTGCCAAATAGAAGGTCAGCAATTCCTCTTAGAATGAGAAAGTGATGAGTGGAAAAAGAAAAGAAGGCAGGACACTCTGAATGTGGTTCAACCTCATCTCTGGAAGCTTAGTTGCATATCCCATTAAAGGGGAATTCATTCCGGCATGGATACTAGTTTTCTGTGTGGATGTTTGGTTTTAATGTGCTACTTAGGCTGCAACAAGCGGGGTGGAGGTGGGGGGCACACCTAGAATGCACAGCTGGATCCTCCTGGCTAATGGGTCCTACTCTCCATGTTAGGGGACCACAGAGTAGAAGGGGCTGTGACACTAGTTTCCAAGCCAACAATTTAATAGTGCTTATTTCTCCAACACTACCCTTGGTAAAGAGAACTACAAATGGAGCTTCTGGGGACTTCGTGGCCCTGAAACAGGTACATGTGGGCCCAGGACAAGAGTTTCTTCTCTCAAACAAGTTACTCTTCAGCCAAGCATGAGGTCCTCATCTGGAGAGGAGCTACTACCTCTATAATTCAAGCAACAGCTAGATGAAGAAAATGCATGGAGGATCATGTCAGGGAAATAGGGTGAAGGCAGAGAGGTGGGGGGAGGTTGGGGAAGCTGCAGAGATACTCATCTAGCTGGTCAAACACTTGTAGAGAAAAGAGTGATTATCAAGTGGTAAAGTGGAAAGGATGGCAACAGATCATGGAAGGACAAGGCGAGGAATCAAGTGTTGACTTATGGGCAGTGGCAGGTATGGGGTACTAAGCTGTGATTGAAAGGTAATATGATGAAGTCATATGGTATTTGTCTTCTGCCTGACTTATTTGACTTAGCATAACACCCTCTAGGTCCATCCATGTTGTTGCAAATGTCAAGATCTCATTTCTTTTTTTTATGGCTAAGTAATATTCCTGTGTGTGTGTGTGTGTGTGTGTGTGTGTGTGTGTGTGTGACATATCCTTTATCCATTCACCTATCAAGGAGTACACTTGGGTTGCTTCTTCCGTATCTTGTATATTGATAATGTCACAATAAACAGGGGTGCATATATTTTTTCAATTTAGCATAAAAACAAAACAAATCAACAAACAAAAACACCCTTAAATACAGAGAACAAACTGATGGTTGTCAGAAGGTAAGTGGATGGGGGATGGGTAAAACAAATAAAGGGGAATAAGAGGTACACACTTCCAATTATAAAATAAATAAGTCACAGGGATGAAAAGTAAAACATTGGGAATATTATTAATAATACTGTAACAATGTTGTATGGTGACAGATGGCAGCTACACTTATTGAGGCGAGCACTGGGTAATGTACAGAATTGTTGAGTCAATATGTTGTATACCTGAAAGCAATATAATATTGTATGTCAATCTAAAAAAAATAAATTAAACTTAAAAAGGTACTACAATGAGCCAAAACTTAGAAAGATCTCCCTATGCTACATCTTTTGCTGTATTTTCCTGTACAATTAATTTTCCTTACTTTGCCTCAACACACCTCATTAAACACCAGCATGGAACAAGTGAGCAGGGCCTAGGAATCTGCAGGGACAGCAGTCACTTAACACCCAGCAAGCAGGTTGAGGAGCCAGCCCATCAGGGTGGAAAGCAAAGTCACTTCCCTACAGAGGAAGACATACATCTCCTCAGCCAATGAGTTGGATAAGCTTTGGGCAAATGACTTCCAACCACAGGGGGTTGTTGATCTGAAATGAAATGAGCCACCAAATCATTGGGGCTTTTATGATCCTGGCTAATTGGCTAAACTCCCTTTAAAGGCTTTGGAAGATGCCAAGTAGTCTTCTGTTTTGTCATGCTTTCAAAGAAGCAAGCACCTTCCAGCTGTTGAGAGTTGATCCCTGCTGCCTCAAGCCATGCCACAGTATCCTAGAGAGGTGGAACACTGCCTTCCCTAGGATGAAGGAGAAACCCAAGAGAAAAAGAAAACACAAACACTGAGTCTTCTAAATATTTAACCAAAGCAGTATAAAGATTCTCAAGGAGACAATGAATATCTTTTCATCTCATCTTTGGTTTAAAATAGGAATAGGGCTCTTATTCATTTAAATTCTGAGGAGAGAGAGAGAAATCTTCACATTCTTAACTGTAAGATCGATATGACTGTTTTCCCATGGAAAGCTTCTGGCTTTGAACCTTTGCAGGTATAGACTGATTTGACACAGGAGAGTAGAGAGTTTGGTACAAACGGCGTAGGTTCAAAGCATGGTTCTGCCAGGCTCCAATTCTATAATCCTGGACACATAACCTCCATATGACTCAGTTTCCTCATCTGCGAAATGGGGAAAGTTAATGATCCTAATTCCTTAGGGCTGAAGTAAAGATGGAATGAATGCTGAGTGCTCAACAAGGGTCTCCAAAACACCCCACTATCCAAATCATCAGTGATCAGGGTGTGAGTGTTTAAGGCGAAGAAAAGTTTAATATTTTAAGTCTCATAATCCTTAGAGTTTCCATTTCACACCACGAAATAAGCAATTTAATAACACCTAACAGCAAATACATCTGTTCCCCCTCAAATCCTTCTTTGGCTGCTAATGTTTGCAACTTGCAAATGTAATTCTTACGCAGCTTGGGCTCATGCTGTGGTCTTCACTGTTCTTCCTCAATCCTTTCTTACTTTGAGAAACTAAACTCTGTTCTAGGCCCCCAGTCCCAAGAGTCCACACCCATGGCTTCTGTTAACCAGAAATAAAAGGAAATTAAACTAACACATTCTTTGTCTTGTTATTCTCCTACCAGGAAGCTGTTAAAATTTGGACGTTGCCCAGCTGCCTCATTTAATGTTTTGCTTTCAACCACCTGTCGCCTATTTATTTTTAAGCACTTGTTGTTTACCATTATTTGACTTTTAGTAAATTAGCTTGTTTTTCATAGTTTTGTCATTATCTCATTTCCTTTGTGATTTAATATTTTTACATCTCACAACACTTCACATTGCTATCGATTTTTAAAATATTGTTTTACTTTTCTTAGGCATAATTCCTTTTTTTCTCCTCTGGTGGGAGTATTGATTATAGCCTGAATCAGGACTTTCAGGATTAGCATAGAAGCAAGCATTGATTTTTGTGGTTGCTTCAGTTTTTATTCCAAAAGTTTTCTCCCTTATGTCCATTTCCTGTTTGTTTGTTTGTTTGTTTGTTTGTAGTTTGGAGTAACTGTGACACAGAAAATAGTATCCAGATTGAATTCATCCTTATTTATTATCAGTGTGAAAAGTAGTATGTGTGTCATCCAAATATGCATACCTGAGGCATTTGAGAAGCCTGTGCCCTTTCATTTAACTTTACAGATCAATACAAAATGTTATCTTGGACTGTCTTTCTTTCATATTTTCCTTTTAAAATTTTATCTAATTATTTTCTTTTATGCCATTTCATTATTTTAGTCCTTTTCTTCATGTTTTTCATTAGCATATTCTGTATGGACCTAGTCTTTTCTTTAAATTTATTAGTAATTTTTCATTAAAATAATTTTTTTTAATGTTTTATTTATTTCTGAGAGACAGAGAGAGGGAGAGAGAGAGAGAGAGAGAGAGAGAGAGGCAGCATGAGCAGGGGAGGGTCAGAGAGAGAGGGAGTCACAGACTGAAACAGGCTCCAGGCTCTGAGCTGGCAGTCAGCACATAGCCCAACGCGGGGCTCGAACCCACGAACCGTGAGATCATGACCTGAGCCGAAGTCGGACGCTCAGCCGACTGAGTCACCCAGGCAACCCTGTACTGTATTCTTTGTGTGAATATTTTCCTCTTATTTGTTTTAGCTTATCTTAAGTCTTTAATATTTTAAGTCTCATAATCCTTAGAGTTTCTGTTGTGTTTGTCTTATTTGCTCTCATCTTATTTATAATTTTAATATATTTTAATTTTACACCTGCCTTTACCTGTTATTTTTACATTATATATTTCTGCCCTTAGGCCATTTTATTCATTTGGAGAGCAGTAACTTAAAAGAGATTTAATATTCCTACACACAAAATATATTGATTGCTCAAAAATGTTAGTTCTCCAGGGGCACCTGGGTCACTCAGTTGGTTAAGCATCTGACTGCGGCTCAGGTCATGAACTCATGGTTTATGAGTTTAAGCCCCACATCAGGCTTTCTGCTGTCAGCACAGAGCCCACATAGGATCCTCTGTCCCCATCTCTCTACCCTTACCTGCTCACACGTGTGTGCATTCTCTCTTTCTCTCTCTCTAAAATATGTAAACATTTTTTAAAAAAATGTTAGGGGTGCCTGGGTGGCTCAGTTGGTTGAGTGTCCAACTCTTGATTTTGGCTCAGGTCACAATCTCACTGTTCATGAGATGGAGCCCTGCATCAGGCTCTGTGCTGACACTGAGGAGTCTGCTTGGAATTCTCTCTCTCTCTGCCCCTACCTCGTGTGTTCTCTCTCTCCCTCTCTCTCTCTCTCTCTAAATAAATAAACATTAAATTTTTTTAAATGTTAGCTTTGTACTCATTCTCTTTAGCCATATAAGATCTATATCAGTGTGTCTATTTATTTTAAACCTTTAAATATTTGTATAATTTTAGTTTTATTACTTTACTTTTTTAATTATATTCTATATTCACAAATATTTCTTTTTCAGAATATCCAAATCCAAATATGTCCTATTGGTATATGCAAATATGTCAAATTGTACAAAGAATAAAAAGTTAGCTATGAGCTCTCTGCTCAGATAACCCCTGTTGACAAATATCCACGCAGTATGAATATGAGAACATTCAAAGAGTTTAGAAAACTTGAGAATAAAAAGTAAAACTATCTTCTGTCCATTTACATCCCTCTTGTGAGAGCTGACCACACCTGTATCCTCTAAAACTGCTTTTAATAGCAGGTTCCTATCACTCCAGAAGTCTATTTACACAAATGTAGATATAAAAGACAAAGAATTTCTTTCTTACTTGAATTCAATGGGAAAGAGCATGCTAGTAGGAAATCAAAAGTCTTGCCAAACTTCAAATAAATATTTCTTCACTAAAAGAATATTACTTTTTAAAAGTTTCTTTCTTAGTTTAAGAAGTAATATCATGGAGATGCCTAGGTGGCTCAGTCAATTAGATGTCCAACTTCAGTTCAGGCCATGATCTCACCATTCATGAATTCAAGCCCCATGCTGGGCTCTGTGCTGACAGTTGAGAGCCTGGAGCCTGCTTCAGATTCTGTGTCTCCCTCTCTCTCTCTCTCCCTGCCCCTCCCCCACTAGTGCTCTGTTTCTCTCTCAAAAATAAATTAACGTTAAAAAAAGAAAGAGGAAGAAAGAATATTATGAAAAAAAAAAGAAGCTGAAGTCAATGCTCATTAGTTAATGTCATGTTTATGTGTGCGACAGTAGTGTTTGTATCCGTACTATGAAAGATAAGGAAATGAGGTCCTCTATACTTTTCTCCAAGGTACTCCCATGTTCCATGCATTAGATTATTAACCTTATTTTGTAATGATTTATAACACTTATTCCTTTTTTTGGCTCCCACTTTATTGAGATAAAATTGCTAAATAAAAACTGTATGCATTTAAGGTATACAATGTGATGCTTTGATATTATACATACATTGTTGAAATATCATCACAAGCAAACTAATTAACATTTCCATCACCTCAAAGTTACTTTTGTGTATGTGCTGAGATTATTTAGGATCTATTCTCTTCTTCGGGTGCTCAGATAACGTTCCCACAAACAGCTGTCTCTGGACTTTTATTGTCTTTGGGTCAATGCCCTCGATGCTTTTATCTTCCACAGTTCCCTTCATTTTGACTCATGGAACAATTCATTAGTGCCCAAGCTTTTGTCTTGATTTCTTTCTTTAAAAGATTATCTCAGTTCAAGTTTGTTTTTTTTACAAAAAGTTGTCTTTTCTACTTGTCTTTAATTTCTTAGCAGATTAGCACACTGAAAGAATTGGCAGAATGTGGAAATAGGTAGAGGAATATTCCATGTTCTTAGAAAAGCTGGGCAGTTTTTCTGGCTTTTACAGAATTGTTCAGTTCCTACTATATGTGACAATAAATGATGTGATCACCCTGTGAGGCAAAACATAACTATAAAAGTTAAGTTTCTTCCCCCTGGACAACCACATGTCATGGGTTGAATCAACTACTAAAGTGTTAACATGATTTTCCAGAAGGGTCTCTTATGTCTGCATCTCCTCAATTCCTCTGTTTAGTTGCAAGAGTCAAGGAGAACTAGCTAGGACTTGGTCATCTTACAAAGGATATTGAGAGTGATAACAGTGACACTTTGTAAAGATCAGTCTCAATGACAAAAGCAAAGCCCTCCTTCGGCAAAACCTGCTTGCTTAGAATATCATACAACCATAGGGACTGGACCCCAACTTCATCTCTGACTCTGGTCTCAGTGCTGCACTCAACACTGCCTGTTTACGAGGATGACAGATTTTTTTAAATATATTTTTTTATTTATTTCTAGGAGAGAGAGAGAGAGAGAGAGACAGCGTGAGCAGGGGAGGGTCAGAGAGAGAGGGAGTCACAGACTGAAACAGGCTCCAGGCTCTGAGCTGGCAGTCAGCACAGAGCCCGACGCGGGGCTTGAACCCACGAACTGCGAGATCATGACCTAAGCGAAAGTCGGATGCTTAACCGACTAAGACACCCAGGCGCCCCGAGGATGACAGATTTTTAAGGACAGATCCTTAGACTCCATTTGCCCACATTCTAAAGGGTGAATTTGATCCCACATTCTAAAGGGCTCACAGTGGAGCCCTTTAAAATACGTGTGACAGCAAAAAAATAAATAAATAAAATGAACAAAATCACCTCTGACCAAGATTTGCTTAATCCGCTTCCACTATGTGCAAGGTATTACGCTACATACTTGAATGTTATTTATAACCATTAAATAATAAAATTATTTTATTACAATTATATAAGCTGCTGCAATAGATTCAGGATAATAAAAATTAACTGCTGGGTATTAGTCTGGGGATTCAGTTGAATGCTTCCCTTAGAAGGTATTGATTTGAAAGTTGAAGAATAATTAAGGCATTGTTAGCAAAGGGGATGGGGGTGGTGAAGGCATGCGTAGAGGAAAAAAACTCATACACGGAGCCCAAGTCACAAAGAACTGTAGCCCTCTCAAATACTTGATTGTTCAAGCCAATTTGACTAGATAACAGTGAAAACAATTAAAAAGTGACTTAGAATGTTGCCAGTAAGGTATATGAATCAGATACTCTGGGCTCAGTAGCTTATGTTAATAATCTTGCATTGTAACCTGAGAGTACCAAGAAGACACTAAACTGCCACAGGCCTGACCTGTTGATCGGTAACCCTGTACCACACTGACTGGCTGGGATGGAGAGCCTGGAGTGGAAGGTGCAAGAGCAGACACAAAACCATGGTAAGGCCACTCATGCAGGATGAGAGATAATGGTAAGTGGGAGGTTGTAGATGAAGAACAGCAGAGTGATCTGAAAACTGTTTGAAGTATGAAATCAAAAAGATTGGGGACTGATTTCAGTGAGGATTGAGATTTTAAGATCAATTAGTTTCCTGTTTGAATAACCAGATAAACTAGATGAACAATTCAGTAGATAATTAAATGAGAAGAAGGAAATTCAGCACCAGCAAGAAAATCATCTGTTTCATGCTGGTTAACCACAGATTAATGTTGATCTCATTATCTAAACATCCCACTCATTTCATCTGGTAGACCCTTGGGACTGTTCACCACCCTCAGAATCTTCTCAGTTGACAGTTCCTTAATTGACTCCTTTTCAAATTCCAGGTTGTTTCCTGGATATAATTAAAACTAAAAATGTGGATTTAGAGATCATTAATACAGCTTAAGTTCAAGATTCTTAGTAGTACTAGAGAGGCATATTTATCTGAGTTACATGAGTCCCAGGAAAAAGAGTAGACTCCACTTATAAATTAGTTAACCTCTTCAACCATAAATCCTCTGATCAAATACTTTAAATAAACCTTTGGATCATATTCTTCCTTTGCTGCCATCTAAAAATTTTATTTATTTATTTATTTAGTGTACACTGTAGTGATTTGATATATATACACATTATGGAAAGATTCTCCCCATCAAATTAATTTACACATCTATCACCTTACATATATATCTTTGGTTTTTGTTGATAATGTTTAAGTTCTACTATCTTAGCAAATTTAAATTAGGCCATACAGTGATATCAACCAGTGTTACCATGTTTTACATTAGAACCCTATACTTTATTCAACCTATAGCTAAAAGTTTGTGCCCTCTTACTAACCTCTCTCTACTACCCTACCTCCAGTCCCTGGCAACCATTTTTCTAGACTGTCTCTATGAATTTGCTTATTATGTTATCTTAGCTTATCCTATCTTATAAGCGATAGACCATGTACTGTTTGCCTTTCTCTGCCTGGCTTATTTCACTTAGCAAAATGCCCTCAAGTTCCATCCATGTTGTCACACATGGCAGTATATTTTTCAGTCTTTCTCATGACTGAATGATATTCATGCATATATGAATTCATATAAGCCCCTAAGTTGCTTCCATAGCTTAGGTATTGTGACTAATGCTTCAATGACCAGGGGAGAGCAGGTATCTTTTTGATATCCTGTTTTCATTTTCTTTGGATATATTTCCAGATATGGATGGTGTATCAGATGGTAATTCTATTTTTCATTTTTTGAGGAACTTCCATACTGTTTTCCATAGAGGCTGAACCATTTTACAATCTCACCAGCATTATACAAAGGTTCCCTTTTCTCCACATCCACACCAACACTTGTTGGCTCTTCTTTTGTTTCGGTTTTGGTTTTGGCTTATTTTGCTTATGTCAGCCATTCTAACTGTTATAAGGTGATATCTCATTGTGGACTTCATTTCCATTTCCCTGATGATTAGTGATGCTGAGCACTTCATGTGCCTGCTGCTCATTTGTATGTCTTCTTTGGAAAAATATCCATCAAGTTCCCCACCCCATTTTTTAACCAGATTGAGTGGCTTTGGTTTTTTGGGGGTTTTTTTTGTTTTGTTTTCTTGGGGGGGTTGTTTTTGTTTTTTGGGGGGGGGAACGGGAGCTGCTATTGAGTTACACAAGTCCTTTATATAATTTGGATATTAACTCCTTAACATACGTATAAAAACCATATGGTACTGAATTAAAAACAGACACCTGGATCAATAGAACAGAATGGAGAGCCCAGAAATAAGTTCATGCATATGTGGTCAATTAATTTACAACAAAAACGCCAAGAATATACACTGGGGAAAATGTGTTGGGAAAATTGGACATTCAGATGCAAAAGAATGAACTGGATCACTATCTTTCACTATACACAGAAAATCAACTCAACATGGATTAAGGACTTGAATGTAAGACCTGAAGCAGGAAAACTCCTAGAAGAAAACATTAAGAAGTAAGCCCCTTAACATTGGTCTCCCTAACATTGATTTTCTGGATTTGACACCAAAAGGAAAGGCAACAAAAGCAAAAACAAACAAGTGAGACTACATCAAACTAAAAAGTTTCTGTGTAACAAAGGAAACCATCAACCGAATGAAAAGGCAGACTATAGAATGGGAGAAAATATTTGCAAATCATATATCTGAAAAGGAGTTAACTTGCATTGCTATTTTAAAGCCTTACATGATTTAAATTGCTCTAATCTTTGCAAAAGTATTTACTTTAACTTACTTTTAATATATGCTGTATTGTAAAAAGATTCAAAAGGATATATTTTTCCAAAGGGAGCCTTCTACTCTCTCAAACCACATATCCATCAAGTTGTGGGATATGTTCTCAACTATTTTTTAGAAAGTTGGCATTTATCCATATAATATTGCACATAGGAAGCTGCCAAGTATCAAAGATATTTGCTATTGCTCACTTGTCTACAATTTATCTATTACCTAGCATTTGTAAAGAGAATGTAAAACTCTCTGAAGTCTTTATTGACCTCTCAGTGGTTATTCACAAACAAGGAGTAGTCAGGGACAAAAAGTCATAAGTTCAAGACATTTGAGCTGTTGCCAGGTCAAAGAAGGGGGAGTAAAATTTTTCCAGGGCTACCGTAGGGTTACAGGGGTACACTGCTTAATGAAGACTAATTTACACCATAAATTGGATTAGCAGTTGCTCAAGTAATCAAAATCCAGGTATGTGTGTGTTTCCTTGGAAGGGATTTGTGCTTCCTAAGATAAGGTGCATTGGTTTAGCTCAGGCTGAATAACAAAATACTATAGATTAAGTAGCTAAAACAATAGATATTATTTTTCTGACAATTCTGGAGACTGGAAGTCCAAGATCAGGGTGGCAGCATGGTCAGGTTCTGGTTCTGGTGAGGGTTCTTTTCTTGGGTTGTAGTTAGCCACCTTCTTGCTGTGTGGTCGCATGGGCTTTCCTTGGTGTGTGCAGAGAGAGACAGGCAGAGACAGATTTCTCTCTTGCTCTTTTTGTAAGTCTACGAATTCTATTATATTAGAATCCCACCCTATGACAAATCAAAACCACACTGAGATACCACCTCACGCCAGTCAGAGTGGCTAAAATGAGCAAATCAGAGAACTCGAGATGCTGGCGAGGATGTGGAGAAACAGGCACCCTCCTACACTGTTGGTGGGAATGTAAACTGGTACAACCCCTCTGGAAAACAGTGTGGAGGTTCCTCAGGAAACTAACAATAGAACTCCCCTAGGACCCAGCAATAGCACTGCTAGGAATTTACCCAAGGGATACAGAAATGCTGAGGCATAGGAGCACATGTACCCCAATGTTCATAGCAGCACTCTCCACAATAGCTAAA
>NW_024081365.1:57463-66052 GCF_003009895.1 Hyaena hyaena
AAAAAAAAAAAAAAAAAAAAAAGAATCCCACCCTATGACCTCATTTAACTGTAATTATGTCCTGAAAGCTCTGTCTCCAAATACGGCCACATTGTGGGGGTCAAATCTTCAACATGCGCATTTTGGAGACACACACACACACAATTAAGTTCATAGCACAAGGTAATATAATGAAAGGAATTCCAATGATGGTGTGAACATCTATAATCTTTCAGAATTTCCCCATCACTTAATGACAACAACAGATATGGATACTATCCAGTAAGTGGTGCTTAATTTGACTACCAACCACTAAATATTGTTTCTCATGATCATACCACTCCTTAACACAAGTAAATGCATTTCTCTAGATCCTTTCTAAATCTGGAATTGTTTCTTATTGTCAGTAATAACAGCACAAATGAGATATTCAAATATTCAGAAAATCATCTGCTTTTTGGCTTTCTTATGTTTTTCTACCTCTAATGTGTTTAGTATTAAGGGTGACATAAGAATGTAGCTAGTTTGTATCAGCATTTTAAAGCTGCTTTCTTGGCTTATCTTCATCAAAGGGAGAGAGAGGGTTTGAATTTGGGGTGAGAAATCCCACATGATTTTGTCATTGTGGTTCACTTATCTGTCCTGAAGTAAAACTTCTCTGCAACTATTGCTCCTTCAAAACCAGTATTACAGATGTACATGCATATACTAGAAATTATCATGTTCCCTTATCACTTACATTATATTCAGTAAAATTTGTAAATGTTAGGCCCACATAAAGAAGTGACCAATTCCAGGATGGGGTGTTGTGACCCTCCAAAATAGGCAACTATCTCTATTTACTAAAGTGGGTTATTTAAAGTAGAAAGAAGAGAAAATTACTACTAAAATTGAACTAAGTTATTCATCAGAATCTAAAGAATTTTAAGTATGTGCTAGAAAGTCTGCATAGGGTAAGACTGGGGTGGTAGTGGTATAACAGTACATAGTTGGGTCTTTCTCAGAGAAATGTACTATTTCTTTTGTTTCTAAGCATTCTACTCTGAGGAAGTCATAGGTGGAATCTATGTCCCAAGCTGATATACCTATAGAAACACTTTTTCAGGTGAGAAAACTAATGCTTTGACAGGGACAACTTCATTCCTGTCCTAATTCAACTCCAAGTCTAACTCAGAAGTGACTTAAACTCTATATTTGTAAAGAATGTTTGGCTGTCTTTTTCCTTCCTACACCAGAAAAATCTTACATCTGAGGTCACGAAATATTCTATGCACGCCCCCACCAAAGTGCTTCCATTTATTTGTTTAACTGCCTAACACTTCCTGCCAGATAATGTCTT
Source organism: Hyaena hyaena (assembly GCF_003009895.1). Lineage (NCBI taxonomy): Eukaryota > Metazoa > Chordata > Mammalia > Carnivora > Hyaenidae > Hyaena > Hyaena hyaena. The sequence continues at coordinate 58,782 of NW_024081365.1, forward strand.
TGACAATAACGATTGCATCTTACCATTCTTTGCTACGGTGATAGGAGTCAGGATGTTGAGATAGCTTCTGTATTAGTCTCATCATATCTAATTTTCTGAAGTTATATAATGGAGTTCAAAATTAGCATACATTTGATGCCATGAGCACAAGGTCAAAGGAGGTAGAGATGTAATGGGTTGACTTCTCAAGTGAGACAAAAGTTTAACACTAGCTAATTCAGCACCCTGGATAGTGCCACGGGGGTGGTTCTAATAATATTTGAAATAAGCTTTTACCCGTAAAGAGCCCAGAATGATCTTCTGACGTTCGGTGGTTGGTAAACATATGTTTATAATGAGCTTTGTTCTTATGGCCTTTGGATTTGTCCTCACCACTCTCCTCCCATCCCACCCTACGTTACCAGCTTTTAGTAACATCTTCATCAGAAATGAAGTTCAGGTCTTAGTGACCACTCCATTAAGATATCTACACACTTAAAAGGATACAACTAGTTGACAGAGTGGGTTTTTTTTTTTTACCTTTCACAGAACTATTTTTTCTCCTTTGTGAGCTTATATGTTGCTAATCTAGGAGTAGGGACCTCAGTCCTTACAGACATGAAATGGATAGACAAAGACTATTTGGGTGAATTTATGTCATGCAGTTAGCCCATGAATAGTACCTGGGCTAAAGGTTTTTCCATGAATAGCAAAGATATTACTGTTATTTCAATCCTTTGTGTTGTCACAACCTTTGGGGTTTCCAAATTGGTTAAAGGAAATAACTCCAATGTTTTTCTCACTTCAAAATCTCTACTGTCATTACAGATACTCCTCTTAGTTCCTTTCTGCTTCATAATACAGCTTTATTTCTGGTAAATCATAAGTGAGACATAGTAAATACATCATTAGGTAAGCAACTTGAGCTGAAAATTGGCTATATTTTAAAAATGCTGATGTATGGGGTTTGGAGGTCTTACCTTACCTGACAGATGGCAAGGGAAAATTAAAGAAAATAGTCACAGCAGATCCCTTCCTCCACACTTCAGTGCTTTGTTAAATAAGAATAAGCCTATTTAATTAATATTGATTTAACACTGACTGTCCTTGAGATATATTACCCTTTGACACATTTTTACCTTCAAAACTGCCAAAATTGCAAAATGTATAATAACAAAACTCAAATCCATTTTTAAGCTCAGAGTTATTGTGGTTTGTTATCACCAATTTCCAGCTACTCCAGGAAGGAGCTGCGTGTCTTAGCAAGTGGCAATGTCTTTATTTATGACCTCCAGTGATTAGTTAAGTTTGCCAGACATTTCTCAGAACATGGCCCAGGTCACCCAGGAGTAGGAATCCAGAGCAGGATAAAAGATTCTGTTATACTTGGCTTATGATCCTGGCATTTGTTAGGACATGACAATTTCACTTTGATAGAAATATTAGGTAGTTATTTCTTTCTAAATAAATAACACAAAGGAGGCCTTTGTTTATCAACTGGAAGAAGAGGGAACATTTATTGTTCTTGACACCTTCTATCTGGTCATTTGAACAATTGGTAAATAACCAGAAACCCTTGTTCACCTAAGGTAAGACCTTTCTACATGGAAAATCTGCTTACTCAACTCTCACTCTTTTTTTTTTTTTTTTATATTATCACCACGTATGTGGGTTTCTTTTTTTAATGTTTTATTTATTTCTAGGAGAGAGAGAGAGAAAGAGACAGCGTGAGCAGGGGAGGGTCAGAGAGAGAGGGAGATACAGAGTCCGAAATAGGCTCCAGGCTCTGAGCTGGCAGTCAGCACAGAGCCCGACGCGGCGCTCGAACCCACGAACCGCGAGATCATGACCTAAGCGAAAGTCGGACGCTTCACCGACTAAGCCACCCAGGAGCCCCTCAACTCTCACTCTTTTATTTCATCCAAATTTCAGAGAAGGCCTAGGGTAACAGTCCCTTCTAGTAAAACTCCACTCCTCTGTGAGGGTAGATGCATCACTAGATCCAGGAAGCTCCTCCGAGATCCCATCTCCATTTTCAGTCTCAAGGTAGTAGGCCAATCATTCCACATATAAGCTACATTCAAATATCTTAAGTAACCAGCACCCTCTTTTGTGTCATGGTGCAGATCACAATATTTTGTCTAACTCTGACCCACCCCCCACTCCCCACCCCCACCATGATGAGTGAATGACAAGCAAGGAGGCCAAATATCCATTGAACTTTTCAAGTAGACACTGATTGGAGAAGGAGACAGGAAACACTAATTTTAGCCCTCACTACCCTGGAAGTCATTTTCCCTTGGAAGTTCTCTGCCCAGGTCTGAGTAAAACCATTTAAAGTATGTTTTCAGAATGGCATGATCAGAGGAGGCTCTCTTCCTGGAAAAAAATGCAGCCAAAAGTCAGAGCCCATAAGTGAAAATCTCAGCTACATCTTCTTTGAATTTTCTTCTACTTTTATCTCTGGCGATAATGTGGTGCACTTGTAAATAATGACAGAAAACAGAAAAAAGCTTGGGACTATTGCAAGCCGTTGCTCTATCTAGCTTAAATGAAAATGCATGGTCACTCAGACTGCTATGGTATTCCTGGTAGGGTTTAGGCTAAGTGACTGGGCATGAAAAGAGGTCAAGACAAAATCAGCTTACAGAACAGAATGATTCTGAGTTGAAGGACAGAAGTCAGCGCTGGTAAAAATGAAAAGGCCATCTCTGGAGCAACTATCACTAGATCAGGGACAGTCCCCCTAATTAGTATTGCTGTGAGAGTGGGATTTTGTAGAAACTGCTGCCTTATTTTCCTTTCTGATAGTTTTGCTCTTCTTCTCTGCTTTAGTTTCTAAGGTAAGCCATGGCCCCTTTCTCTTGTTCATAACCCTGTTCTCCCTCTAGGCTTAACATCCATGGCTACAACTTATTTCCACACCCCCATGAAGTAAATTGTCACAGAGAATCAGTGTTTTTTGGTGTGTTGAGGACAGAGAAATCATGTTAAATATGCCTCTTTCTGAAAACCAGTAAATTACTCTAGCACATGGGAGAGTCGTATAATTGACCTAGGAAGTTCTCATTTCCCATTCTAGTCTCTGTCTGCTTGGCACTTTCCTCTAGGACACAGAAAGCCACACCTCAGAAAAGTCTTCTTCCAAAGAAGTGATTGCAAGGAAGGCTTTAGTGGAGTCTTTCACATGTACATTGCCATGACCTTCTATCATAAAAAGGTAATTATTATAATTCCCTACATAGGTATCTTCTAGAAGTCCCTTAGGCAAATGCCCCAACAGTCCTGAAATCTCTGACTCTTCTCATCATATCTTTCCAATAAAAAAGGGCAAAATTCTGTTTTGGAAAAAATAGAAATTATAACTGTTAACTATCATTCTCAGTAAATCACCTCAAGATATGTGTGTTTCTTTTTTTCCAGAAGATGTTTGATATTATTTCTACAAACATAGCATGTCATGCTTGCAAAATTCACATTAGAAATGTCTGCTTAATGGTGTGCCAGCACCTTGTTTAATATTTCTACGAAAGAACAGAAAGAAGGAGATGTACCTTGAATCTGCCTCAAGTAAATCTTGGAGTTTTGACTTTACATCATTGCTGCCAATCATTTCTGCTCCAGAGGAAACTATTAAAGGAGTTGGAAAAATCCCACTGTTGAAGCTTTCTATGGTTATAGCAAAACTTTCTATTTTTGACCCTTCCTAAAAGATAAATATTTGAAACAAAAGAACCTTGCAAGTATAGGAAAAAGTGAAACTGATGTTGGGTTATCAGAAGTGGTAGTAATATTGATTGCACTGAAGAATGCAAAAGCAATCGTATAAGCTCTTAACTAAACCCTAATCTCTTTCTCTCTTAAGTCCACCTCACTGTTTATTGCACACAAAGAAAAATTAGATCAAGGCTAAAATCTGGAGCCATCCCTGATATGAGCAAATATCTAAAACAAGGCAAAAATTGTAGGCCCTAAAAGAATCATGGTGCTTGGTGCTCTGGAACCTGAAGACAAGCCTTCTGTTTCCCCACCTATTTGCCAACCTGCAAGTATCTTAGCTTTCTGGGATTTTCTACATACAAATCGTCATACCTGCCCCTTAGGCAACAAAAAATAATGGTAAAACAAGAGACAAATACATGTAAACAATGCTCAGATGAGCTCAAGCATCTCCTGAGAGTTTCATTAGCCATTTCTGTGTTCAGATTGATTTATGGGCCTCAGGTCCATCATTTCCTCACCATTAGCCATCATTAGACCATTATGACTCCCCACAGTCCCTCAGCTTACTTCTTCCAGGGAGGAGGTGTAATCTTGCCCAGCTGTGTTGAGCTAGTTTCCACTACCACTAATTTTCTGACAGAATCTATGAGTAATGTCACATTTCATGCTGTTCCAATAAAAACATTTGCTTCTTGGCAGGGCTAGTAAAGAGCTTGATGGAGAAACTATACAAAGTCCCCAAGGGGGCAAAAGGTGACTGAGGGACTTTGTCATGAGAAAAATTGAGTACCTGTCTAGGCTGACACAGCAGATCAAAACAAAGAAAAAAGGAATGAGGTAATCAGGTCATGACCCAAAGACTTCTAGACATTTATTCACTTCCCCAACAATATATTTTGAACACCTACAATGTGCCAGACTCTGTGCAAATAGAATTGTCATGTCTGTTGGACACAATCCCTTGGAGCCAGAAGGTCTGGGATCTGCTCCATGTTTCCTCTTGAAAGCAATTGAGCTGTGCAACCTAATAAAAATTGCTTAACTTTGTGAAGTCCCTGGCTTCTAATCTTCTAATCTACATAATAGTCATTTATTTCACAATATATCGATGTAATCATTTATATAGTATATCTACATAATAATCATCTAAGTCTTAACTTTTTGATAGAAATTCATGGAGAACTACCTTATAATTGGAGGCATTTATAAAACCATATATATGGGCAGGGGATAGAGAGAAAGAGAGAGAGAATGGACCCTTAAGGGGAGGACATTTTCCTAAGTACACACACACACATCTCTCCACTGCAGCAGAAAGGCAGGTCCTCACAGCATTCAGCTAACAAACAAGTATCATCTCCACATTGCCATACTCATGAACCAAACACAAATGTCAACTGGATACTAGGCAGAGTAATGAGATTGCCCAGTTCTCTAGGGCATAATTTTAAATGTTATGCTCAGTTGATATTGAGACATCAGGAAATGTACCTGAAGCACAGCCTCCAGAAGAAGGCATTATCAACAGTAGAAGTCTCTTTGACCATCCCATCAGTTTCTATTTACAGTCTCTGAGAAAATTTGAATATGTTGATGCTTCACTGAAGTAACATTCCCCCTCTCTGCATTAGCCTCCATATGTTAATACTGTTGCTTTGAGGCCTCAGATTCCATTTATGATGAAAATTGAAGGAACATCAGATAAAATCACCACAGTGCTTACTTAGTATACTCCATACAGGTAGCCCCACATTCCTTCATAGACCCCATTAGGTATGTCTCATGGTGGAAAGGGGATGCCTAGAACTCTAATTCCTCAATCCTCAAATGGCTACCATGAGGTAATTTACCTTCTGTAACAGCCAACAATACACACCACCGTGCAAAGCCTTCTGTAGCCATTGACTAGGACTCTGTTCCCAAGTCTCCAGTATGCTCTCCCATCATGCTTCTAGACCTGGATGACCTTCATTGTCCCTCTAGTGCATGGCCTGGCCAAAAAGCTGTCCAAGGAGCTTGCTTAATGCTCCCTTTTCCCTGAACCCCATTCTGGTTATTTCTCAATGTTGGTTGTGTGTTCCTCTTGGGAGAGAGGCATCCCCAGATCTGTTTTGTAGGGCAACAAAAATATCCTTGATAAAGAGTAAATATAAAAACATTTGCAGGATGAGAAGATCTAAAAATTAAGAGAGGAATAGTGGAGTCTCTCCAGCCTCTCTGTGAGATTAAGAACTTTATCCTGTTTCTGAGATCATGTTAGAACTCTTTTAGGAATGAAGGATAAATGAAGGCTGAAATAAAATGAAGAATGAAGGGCGAAATGGGTGAAGGTGGTCAAATGTATGAACTTGCCGTTATAAAATAATTCCTAGGGATGTAATGTACAGGGTGGTGACTATAGTTAACACTTTTTTGTACTTTGGAAAATTGCTAAGAGAGTAGATCATTAAAGTTCTCATCGTAAGAAAAAATTTTTCTAACTATGTGTGTTGATGGATATTAACTAAACTTACTGGTGTAATCATTTTGTAATATATACATAGATCAAATGACTGTTGTACACCTACAATTAATACAATGCTATATGTCAGCTATATCAGTAAAAAAAAAAAAAGGAATGAAAGTTGGAAGCGACGGTATTTTAAGTTTCCACTTAAAATTTGTTACTGGGGCACCTGGTCGGTTAAGCATCTAATTCTTGATTTCAGCCTAGGTCATGATCTCACGGTCTGTGAGTTCAAGCTGAACTCGAACAGCAGCATGTAGCATGCTTGGGATCTTCTCTCTCCCTCTTTCTCTGCCCCTCTCCAGCACTCTCTCTCTCTCTCTCTCAAAATAAATAAATAAACTTTAAAAAATTGCTACTAATATTATCTATCTACCGATGTCTCACCTCAGCATTCCACTCTCACAAAGGAGAGGACTGATAATCATTTCTCCCCAGGGGATAATTAGAATTTAAAATGGAGAGAATTCAGATTGCTTTCGAACACTCCACGTAGGGCAGGATGTGTGAGCAGTGTTTTTGGTAACAGGCCCACCCGCTGAGCCATCACAGCTGGTTTGGCTAGCTGGATCCATTTCGATTTGTGAGGGCGAGTGAAGCCAAGGTAGAATTACTTACATATTATCTTGTTCTGTCCAATATTCCTGCCACCCTGCTCTGTACTTCCAATCACACACACGTACACACTTGTTTTCCTGACAAGATTTCACTTGTTTTTCAAAAATCTACTGAGGAATGGCCTGAATTTACAGAGTTCTTGCTTGCCCATGGTTTGTAATTATTAACTTCTTCCCACCCCCAGACCTGTCAGCTTCCTTCCACTTCTCCAGGCCTATAGTGACCTAAAGAGCATATACCAGTGTGCCAGTCCTTCCAGAGAACCAGTAATGACATGGGTTCTCAGTCTCCTTGATTCCATGACTTCGTCATACCAGTATGATGCTTTCATGGCCATGATATCATGAGTGTTTATGAAAAAAATGGTCACTTTTTTTTTTTTTACAAATAGTTTATTGTCAAGTTGGGGGCCACATAACACCCAGTGCCCATCCCGACAAGTGCC